>NW_027491935.1:600000-799605 GCF_021521415.1 Bidens hawaiensis
ACTCGTGTCGTGACTGATATATCCTTGTTCTTTCCTATCTAAAACCAGTAAAAAAACAAAATAAAATATGAAAGAAAAATCCGTTGAATGACATATTGAACGTTAAAATCACCGTATCATGAACCAACCTAAACAAAAAGTCGAATATGGTGTAGATAATGCCATATTTTACCTTCCTTTAGGCAAATATCGTCTTCAACTTGGCACGTGCTATGACTGATATATCCTTGACCTCTCCTTCTAAAACCAGAAGGGAAAAAAAACAAAATAAAATATGAAAGGAAAACCTGACCGATCATTTTGCCATATATGTTACGCATGAATACACATATGTGCTTAACATCGTTTTCCTGTGATTCAAATCCAACGTTCAGTAGAGTTCGTTACAGTCCCATCCTTTTTTCAAAATTTAATATATTAATGAAAACATACCTTGATACGATGTGGAAGATGTGAGTCTTAGACCCAAATATATACAATTAATCGATAGTGAGACATGGGATAGATGAGTATTTTAGAACACATAAACAAAACTAGAATGTATTTAAAAGTTTTTAATTGCAATATCAAACAATTGTAATTGTATTAACATCATTTGTAAAAAAAAAAAAGAAACGTTGCGAGATTAAAGGCATAACACAAGACAAGTTTTAAAAATAACTGTCTATTTTAAATTTTATACATAAAATAAGAAATGTCAAACTAAAATTTAGTACTGTCTGTATAATAAAAGTTCTAATTTAATAAGAAATATTTGATTGTTTCCAAATATATAAAAATTTTAACAACTATTCAAACTTAGGTCTATTTGTTACGTAGATACAAATAACTGAAATTTAAAATAAAAAACTTTAATGTTGGTATTATAGTATTTGTTAATCTTAATGTTCATATAACATATAATAACTATTGAACACAAATAGATGCATAATTAATAAATTGTCATATTTGGTATCTTTAGTATGTATTATTTAAAATATAATCAAAATGATCAAATCATAAGACCTGTAAACATTAAAACCAACTTTATTACTCTCCTAAGTCCTAACTGCCGATCTTATCGTCGATCACGCTTATTTAGCCAAACTCCGGTGTCGATTATATTTGCAGGATCTAATGAAATCATCATAGGATCGATGTAAAATAATGGCCGATTGAAAGAGGGATTTGGGTTATTAGGTTAAAAGGAATTGAATATCAAGGAAACCGGGTATTAAAGTTGAAACAATTGAATATTGGAAAGCTGGTTTTGAAACTTAAAGTTAAATGATTACATTAATTATTAATAATTTAATTTCTTTTTGATTTATTTAATTGTTAAGAAAATTAGAGAAATGTAAGATATATTTGGAAACAAAGGTAATGGACCAATAGAGAAGGGACATGTGAAGGCAATCTCATTTGTTTTAATAATATGGTAGGATTTTTGTTTGAACGGAAAGATTGAATTATATTGAAATCAAGGGCGGAGCTTGTATTGTGGTTCGGGGTGCTACCATATTTTTGGAACTATATTAAACCTTTTAATCCATCTTTGTTTAACATAACCAACATTGTTAAATGATTCAAAACTATGTAAGGGGATTTGAACTTGGGTAATGGGGATGGCAATGTTTTGATAATTTGGGAGAGACATCGTTATCACTAGAACAAGTATTTAAAAAAAAAGATATTGACTCGACTTTATTTGTATTTCGTTTGTTTATATTTGATATTGACACTCGTAGCAAGCCAAGTTTAAATTTTGATTTTTTTTGTGTTTTTTATTACATTTTTAATTTATCTATTATTTAGGATAACTCTGTTTCATATTTGAAATTGGTTGATAAAAAAGACATAGTAAAAGTAAAAGATTCGAAACGTGGTGGTAAACTATAGAAAGGGTTGATTGATAAAAAAATATAAAAAACGAAGATACTGAATTGATCTTATAAAAATATTTAAGATATATATTATAGAAATAGATAATAGATTAAGAAATTATAAAAATTAAATAGAGTAATATATCTACCTATTCTAAATCTATGCAATCAACAGCGGCGCTATAGCGGTGCTATAGCGGTTAGCGGCCTGGTCGTGCAATAGCGGTCAAAATAGCGGAACCGCTATTTGCGGCGCTATTTACCGCTATTTTGACGTTTTTTGATCACCGATATATCGGTGTTCTCGGTAAGATTATCGGTGAGGTATTTTTGACCCAATATGTTAAATTCTTTGGCCCAAACGGTTACCTTTTTAGCCCATAGCCCAATTCCTTTTTATTAAACCTAAATCTGGTGCTTGAAATAGGAAATTGATTGTTGAATTATAAACTCTCGAAACTTCTTTAATATCTGTGACTATTGAATTGGTGTATAATAAATTAATAATAATACGTGCTCTTGGTTTTTCATCTCAAGAGGTAGTTTTATTATATCATAATTCTTAGTTATGTTGCCGCCAATTTTGACCTAGTTGTACTTAATTTGTTGATTTCGAAGAAATTATAGGCAAATTATTCTATTTTTCTGTTGAAACTTATGGTGTCTAGTTTGGTTGAACATAAGCTTGAGGATCATTGCTGAAACAGAATTGAATTGCATTTATTGATTACTCACAGTTCTATTATTAGCTTTGCCGAGTTCCTTGATGATTAAGAAGCTATGGAAATGCTTGAATTAGGATGTTTGTGTAATAATTAACTTTCAAACTTTATCAAAGTTTGTGAGACTACTTTTGAACTATTGACTTTTATGATTTTGGTATTATTGTACTAAGACTTAAGTATTATTATTAGATAACTTTTAATGTTTTATATATAAATATATATATATGTATATATATATATATATATATATATATATACCGCTATCCCACCGCTATCCCACCGCAATAACCGATATCTCAGATATCGGTCATTGACCGATATCCGCTATTTTTCGGCATTAACTGCATAGTTCTAAATAAAGTAAAATAATTATGACACATGTCAGTTTATGGTTAAACCTCAAAAATTTTCCCCTCCAAATCTTAATTGACCATAATATATGTCCAAGTTCACTTTTCTTTTATATTTTAGTTATATTATATTTATACATTTTTGTAAAAATAAATATTAATATATTATTTTACTATATATTTCAAAATACTTGGTGAAATTCAAAAATTAATAACAAACCATGTTTGTTAAATATTGAAAAAAATATATAATTTAAAATGTTATCATTAACATATTTACTATGTATATTGTTGAACATTATAAAGAAAAACAAAACTCGAACATTCTTTCATTTTACAAAGTAATATTTTAATTAGTAAATCATAAATCTATGTTTAAAAGTTTATCCATTTTTTTTAAATTAATCCATTTATCTATTATTATTATTATTATTGTAAATTGCTACATAAATTTATAAATTATAAATATATGCTTTAAATCTATCAATTTATTTTTTAGATTAATTTAGCAAACTATATATTTTTTTGGTTAATTTAGTATATATATATATATATATATATATATATATCACTTTCATATATATAACAATGTTTATCAGATTTAATTTCTTGGTTTTTTTATCAAGGATTGTTTCGGGTTTTGTGGAAATTAAATTTGGTTTTTACAGTAAAAAATTGGTAAACAAATTGTTTGGTACAAACTTTAAAAACTTGTTTGAGTAAAAAATGAGAAATATGAGAATTTTTAAACGTTTGAGAATGCAAATAGATGTATCATTAAATTTGTTACGGGTTCAAAGTGTTGACTTGAAAATGTCAAACGAATGAAAGTTAATATTTTAAACATGATTTGGGTTTTAAATTTATTTTCAAGGACATTTTTGGAAAAAAAAAACTCAAAAGGTTGGGGATTTGGTAGATTGACTACTTTTCCATCGACTATTAAAATTTAAGATAGATAGTGAACACTTATGGCATGTCACCCCAGGCCTATCAATGATTTTAACTTGTATCAAATTGAAACATCTGTGTCAGCATTAACTTTTCCTTCAATGGTGATCCGAACGTTATATGAGAAGTATGTCATGAAATACTATGCTCAAATGAAACAAAATATTCACAAAATTGAATGGATTAACATGTTATTTTTATGTTGTCAAACATATCAAAATCTTTTTCATGATTTAGCTCAGAAAAACATAGTTCATGAAGAACATTCGTCGTTACAATTTAATTCTCCTTTCCTTCTTTGGGTTGTAAATTGATTAATATATGGTCAGAACTACTATTGTATAACTATTATACGAGAAGTCTTCTTCCTGAATTCTTTCTATTTTATGATACTGACAATGAAAATTTTTAATAAAAGGAGCTTTCTCGTGCAAGTTTTTTCAAGTGCATTTTTTTGTTAAGTTCATTTAAAAAATAATTTTGTGATATAAATAAACTCAATTATTCAATTTATATACACATAGTATAGATACAAGTATATATGTAATACATTTTTTAATATACGTTATGTAATGATTTTCTTTACTTGTAATATTATAATTTTGAAAATATCTAGTTGCTTTAATAAAGTAAAAAAGTAAAAACAAAATAAACCAAAAACACTATTTTAATAAATAGTTGGTTTTTAAAGCATACTAAAATAGTAAATAGTTTTTTCACCAACATTAGTTTGGAAAAAAAATTCTTTTTCTCTTTATATACAAAGTAATTTAGTATGACTTAACGAATGTTAAATACATCTAATCATATATGTTGTTGATAATACCTGTTAGGGGTGTGCGCGGTTCGGTTATTAGCATTAACCGAGCCGAACCAATTGGCTATCGGTTCGGTTCGGTTAATTTCGGTTAATAGCCGATATCAAACATATGCTAAAATTTTGCTTAAAAATACATGAAATGAAGGTGTATATATATATATATATATATATATGAAATTGAGATATTAGTACATGGAATGGAGATATAAATACATGAAAATGATAATACTAAACTATTAAAACGTATAATACATGAAATAGAGGAAAAAAAAGCTAGAAAATACGATAAAAATGAAGAGTTCGGTGCGGTTCAGTTATTTTTGGTTTTCGATTATCAGTTCGGTTTTTCCGGCGGTTTTCAGTTCGGTTTCGGTTAACGATTCGGTTATTGCTCACCCCTAATCCCTATGCGTAGTATATTCTGAAGTTGTCATGGGTATACATTCACACTTCTTAATTTCACGTAGCTAGGCATCACATTACATACTTTACCCCATATCACTTCACATCACCCTAAGAAAATTGTATAACCCTTCTTTATTCGCTTTATTTAATGTAAAATTGATTTTTAAATCATTGTGTGTGTAAAGTATTTTAAAGCCCGTTAATATTTTTACTCACCTAGCATTTAATGTTTCTTAACCATGAATGGAGTGGTATGCCACTCATTAATCCTTGCCGACTCAGTTTTAAAGCCCTGAGCGTTAAGGTATACCCCTAGCCCTTATTGCAACCACAATAACTATTTCTAATAGCTTCAAACGACGAAAGAGCTTCACCAACCGCCCCTAACTCTAGTTGAGAAAAATTTCGTTTGATTTCATAGTCAATAGGTTTCTACACAAGACCAAAATGAAGCATCAATGTTTGACTAACTTGTAAGATTTTATTTTATTTTTATTTTTTTTATATAACCGGTGACCCTTTGTCATGTAGGTATTGTTTGTAAGGATATTGGTTTTTAATAATCCAAACTTTTACTCGTTGGTTAATATCACCCCCAACTTTCACTTTGCCTTTCACCACTCCTAACTTTCACCTTAATTGTTTTTATCACTCCCTCGTTAACTGTAGGCTAACGTCGTTAGTAGAGACGCTGACGTGGCCTTTCTAAAAAAAATTAATTAAGCCAGGTGAGGTTGCATGCTTAATTGGAAATTATTTTTTTTTCTTTTTTTAACCAAACATCAATTAAAATACTTGTCAAACCCTAAAACATTTAACCTCAACCATTCTCCGTCGACGATCCTCCGACAGCTGTTCAATCGAACGGAACACGTCATCACCGGCAGCGGTGATGTAATCAGAGTTCTGTTGAGACGCCTTATTAGTGAAGTTACAACCTGATTTCTTATACGAAAATGTTTTCCATCCGTGATCGTCGTTTTGGGCGTTACTGGTGCCGCAAATGTTTGCAAGTTCTATCTCCTTCAAAATCGCTTCAAGTTCTGATGAACTTTAGTCCATTTGGTTGTGCGGTGCCGGAAAATGAGAGGTCTTCGGCATTCACTGGTGGTCGCCGGTAAGAAGAGAAGTAGTAGGAAGGGAAGGGAAACGTATATGTAGGCATTGATTCATTGAAATGGTTTAGGGTTTGATGAAAGTATTTTAATTGATTTTTGATTAAAACAAAGAAAAAAAGTAATATCCAAGTAGGCATGACACCTCATATGACTGAATTTAAATTTTTTTTAAAAAAAAGTCACGCAAGCGTCTTCACTAATGACGTTAGCCTTCAGTTAACGAGAGAGTGATAAAAGCAAATAGGTTGAAAGTTGGGAGTGGTGGCAGACAAAGTGAAAGTTTGGAGTGATATTAACCAACGAGTAAAAGTTTGCAGTATTAAAAACCAATATCCCATAAAAAATATATATATATGTTGAAGGTTTGGCATGGATGCTTCTATGTTGGTAATTCAGGGTCGCATTCACAAGTTGGTGAATATGAAAGAACCTAAGCTAACAAGTTAATTTGGTTTTCCTAATTGTTATATGACTAATATGTTATTGTCTAGGTCACCAAGTTAGGGTTAGATTATAAATGTAAAGCTTGGTTAGAGGCTTTAGATGCATGGTCATAAAAGAAATATTGTAAGGAATGTTTGAGTTAGTTTTCTCTTGCAATATTAAAGTGTTTAAATGATCTTGTGCCTTGATTCTCCACAATGAAGATATCATAAATAATAAACCTTGTTTCGAGGAATTCCCCACTACAATATTCGATGTAGCTAGATTACTCAGTTTTGTTTCTTTCTCGTGACGTCGTTTAGTGTTCCATCGTGAAACTTTTATGGTATTGAGAGCGTATGTTTGAGCCTAGCGTAGCCAACATTTGATTCTGATTAATTATGAAATTCAGCTATATTATGGCAACCAACAAAGAAACAACTCGATCTCTTCTTTTGTGTTAATGATAGAACATACTCTTAGGGTGCGTTCGTTTCACAAAATTCGTGGGAATTCAAAGGAATTGGAATTAAAATACCATGATATGGCGTTTCATTTAGTTGGAATTGGAATCTTAATTCCATTTTGGTGTGTTCGATTAACAAAGAATTGGAATTGGAATTCAATTCTTCCAAATTCCTTTAAATAAAGGGATTTCAAATCCTTCCATCTTGTGAAAGAATTCAAGTAAACTTGCTGGAATCTTTAACCGGTCAACTAATAAGGTCGCTCTCAAGTCGACATTCTAGGTGTGTTTGTATTCAGGCCGACACTCTGGGTTCTAGCGCATTCAAGTCAGTGCTCCGGGTCGGGTTGCGTTCGGGTCAATGCTTCGGGTCGGTTCGCATTCGGTTCGATGCCAGGGCCAGTTCGTTTTCGGTTTGACGCCAGGGTCAGTTCGCGTTCGGTTTGACCAAACCCAGCCCGCCAATGCGCCGGACTGTTTCGACCCGTCTCTGTTTCGTTCTGCTCGGTTTTATCAATTTCTTTTCATTTTCGATTTTTAGTTTCTTTTTGGTCGGGTTTTTCCAAAAAAAAATCGAAAAAAATGAAACAAAAAATTAAACCCGAAAGGAAACAAAACTGAAAAACTGACAAAAATGAACCAAAAAACCCGAAACGGGCCAAAACCCAAATAACTGACCAAAACAAGCAAAAAACAATCTCGAACCAAACAGAAACCGAAAAACCGACCTAAACGAACAATAAAAATAGAATCGATCCGAAATGAAACCGAAAAAACTGACCAACATAAGGAAAAAAACGAACTCGAACCAAAATGAAACCGAAAAAAAATGTAACAAAAAACCGTAAACGGGTCCGGTCGGGTGGTAACAGTTCGGGTCAATGGTGGGCCGGGTCGTCCAAAAACTTGTGGGCCGTTGGTAGAACGGGGAAGGGTAGGTGGGGGTCGACGTGATTGTTTCCGACTCGTTGGCCAATCAAAAACGTTAGATGGAATTGAGATTCTAATTCCAACAAATTCCATTCCAATTGGAATGTTTAAATTCCAATTCCAATTTCTTTAGATTTCCAATTTATATGCAAATTTCAACTCCAATTCCATTTCATTCCACGAAACAAACGCACCTTAGTAGATTTTCAACACAATAACTAGTTTCGCTTCCGCCAATATATTAGGCGAAATTATAGCTTTATCAAATCGAATATGTGGACAAGGCGTCCTCTAGTTGCTTGTTTAGTCCTTGTGAGAAGTTAAAGGTTGTATATTACATGACCACTACTCATTCTTCGATCATTTCTATATGGATAGGGTTGCTAGAAAATGTTAAGTCAAATATTTGAGATTGCCCACCTCATTTGTTTCAACAAATGATAATAATAACTCAAACAAATGATAGAAACTCGTTTCAATGGGAATAAGGAACCGAGAAATCACATATGAGAGAAATAGTCCCCCAGGCTGGGCCCAAATAAGACAATGGCTTTGAGCCTCCAGTATTAGGGTAATTTCAAAATAGTCCTCAAGAAGAGAGAAAAATAAAAAATAGTCCAAAACCTTTTCAATTCCCAAAATAGTCCTTGCAAATCTATCTCCAACGTGAAATTGGTATTCATGACGTGAGATTTGGTTAACCAGTCACAGATTGACACGTATAAAGGCCACGATAAAGTAACAAGGAAATCTGTCTGGGCCGATAGTTTTCTAGCCAAAATCGTCTTATAAAAAACCATTGTTTTCGAATGAAAGTTATCCGCCACGTGAGGTTTTAAAAGTCATCGGTTTCCGCAGTATTTTGAAATTCATCTCCTCCGACGCATTTAAGGTGAATTTCGTCTTTTTTGCATAAAAAGAAGTGTTTTCAGAAAAGACAGATTTTGTTACAAAGTATGTAAATTCGATGGTTTTTTGATGAAAGTTATCTATTTTTGCATAAAAAGAATAATTGCCAGAAAAAGATAAATTTTGATATGAAAATCATGTTTTTTTGCATTAAAATAAGAGTTGTAAGATCCGATGAGTTTTGATATGAAACTCATCTTTTTCGATGGTTTTAATGTGAAACTTATCCTTTTCGTGAGAATCGGGCCCACTTTGTAAGATCCGATGACTTTTGTTATAAATATATTGAACCCGATGGTTTTTTGAATAAAAACTTCTCTTCCTTTTGAATAAAACGATCCGACGAACTCAGAACCCATATCAACAACTTCAATCCTATCACCTCTCTTAAATTTCATTGTTTTACAAGAATTGTTGAAGTGGGAGAACATTTAAGGAAAGATAATATAACAAGGTTAAAATACACATTTTTCGGATTTATAAAACTTTAATGAAAATCAACTGAGGAGATAAAATTCAGAGGTAAATTATCGTTTTTTTTTTAACTTTTTTGTAAATTTATCGTTTTTTTAACTTTATTGAAAACGATAGGACAAGACTAAGTTCATTGCAAAAGTATCATTTTTTTTTCAACTTTTTTGAAATTTCATGTAGGAGACGAAATTCACCTGAAATGCGTCCGAGAAGATGAATTTCAAAAAAACACGAATTTCATCTTTTTTTGAAACCTCACGTGGCGGATAACTTTCATTCGAAAACAATGGTTTATCAGAAGACGATTTTGGCTAGAAAACTATCGGCCCGGACAGATTTCGTTGTAACTTTATCGTGGCCTTTACACGTGTCAATCTGTGACTGGTTAACCAAATATCACGTCACGAATACCAATTTCACGTTGGAGATAGATTTGCAAGGATTATTTTAGGAATTGAAAACGTTTTGGACTATTTTTTATTTCTTTCTCTTCTTAAGGACTATTTTGGGAATTACCCCTCCAGTATTTCTAGGCTTCAAATTTTATATAGGTTATGTACTATATCTTTTAAAACCAGGCTTCTTGTTTTCTAATTGAATTATTTCTTTTCTTGTCTCTATCTCTTCAGATAATTCATAATGTAGTTCAATTCCTACAGTTTTGCCGTTATATATAAGAAGATTTATATAGATGTTTAAATATGATTATGAATCATATATACTGTTAAGCAAAAAAAAAGTAAGACTTTAGTATGCTAAACAGTTATCAAATAAAAAAATGTCTCTTCCACTGTAATCATATTGTTGATAACAAATTGGATCGATAAACAATAGTATGAACAGAATAGATATTGGAAATGATTTTTTTATTATAAATTGAATGTGTTTGTGATGATTACAATTAACCAGGGAGGGGTATTTATACCCTCCGGTGACGGTTATTGCCGGCGACGGTTACTTGACGGTTACTCCGGCAAGGGTCGTGACGTTTCATAAAACGTCACATCTGTTCTATTTTACATATTTACAGTTTCTACATAAACTATCATCTAATTACAATTTTGGAACCAAACTATACTAACGGTATTTCTAATAAACCTAACAGGGTCGATGATTAACTAACAATCACCCCCTTAATCTCGATCTTGTATTGCGAGGTCCTTGACACCGAGTAGTTCGCGCATCTCCATGAACTTGATTCTTGGTAATGCCTTCGTTAGTATATCTGCCTTCTGTTCCTCGCCACTAATGTGCTCCACTTCAATTTGTTGCTTCTCCACACATTCTCGTATGAAGTGGTATTTTGTACTTATATGTTTGCTTCGCCCGTGAAACACTGGATTTTTCATCAATGCTATCGCTGACCTATTATCCACAAACAGTGTCACTTTCTCTTGCTTCCAACTAGTCAAGTCTTCTAACAATCCTTGTAACCATAAGGCTTGACATGCAGCTGAGGCGGCTGCCATGAATTCTGCTTCACAAGATGATAGAGCAACTGTAGATTGTTTCTGAGTATTCCATGCAATTGGAGCATCACAGAAATAAAATACAGTTCCAATTGTGCTCTTTCCATCATCAACGTCCATGTTATAGCTTCTATCACTATAACCCTTCAATACTTTTCTGCCTCCTTTCTTGTACTGAATTCCATACTCGATTGTACCTCTTACATATCGTAGTAAGTGTTTCACGGCTTTCATGTGAGCTACTCTTGGCGAGTGCATAAACCGACTTGCATATCCTACTGCAAAGTTTATGTATGGTCTTGTATGAGTTAGATACCTTAGACATCCTATCAGCTTTCGGTATTTCGTTGCATTTGCTTCAGCTCCTTCTTCATTCTTTGATAATTTTAGACCTGCTTCCATAGGGTATCGCGTAGGATTACATTCTAACATCCCAGCGTCCTTTAATAGCTTCTTTGCATAACCCGATTGCTTTAACGTCACCCCTTCTTCATTTTGTAGTACTTCGATCCCTAGATAGTACTTTAGTTCTCTAGGATCACTCATTTCAAATGATTTCTTCATTTGCTGTTTGAATTTTGATATATTTTCTTTATCGTTTCCAGTTACGATTAAGTCATCAACATAGACGCCTACTATTAACTTTATTTTTCCCTTTTCACGTGTATACACTGCTGCTTCTCTTGGACATTTCTTGAAACCAAGGTCCTTTACAGTATTATTTAATTTAATATTCCAAGCTCGTGGTGCTTGACGTAGTCCATATAATGCTTTTATTAGCTTGTAGACCTTGTTTTCAGCTCCTGGTTTCACGAAACCTTCAGGTTGTTCTACATATACTTCTTTGTATAATTCACCATGCAAGAATGTTGTCTTGACGTTGAGGTGATGAATAGTCCACCCTTCATGTGCAGCTAGTGCGAGTAGTAATCGAACGGTTTCGATTCTAGCTACTGGTGCGAATACATCTTCATAGTCAATACCATGTTTTTGTACGTATCCTTTTGCGACAAGGCGTGCTTTATATTTTGTTACTTCACCTTTCGCATCTTTCTTCAGCTTAAAGACCCATTTCAAACCAATGGGCTTGTTTCCAGTAGGTAGGTTGGTCAGTATCCATGTTTTATTCTTTTCTATCGAATCTAACTCATCTTTCATTGTCTTTTCCCATGCATTATTTCCAGTCGCTTCTTTGTAATTCATTGGTTCTCCGTGCATCGACAGGAGTTCATTTCCATACATGTTAACTCCTTGAATTACAAAATCTCCATGCTCGTCCATGGCTGGAGCTCTTTCATATATTTTGGCCAAATTACGTAGACCTTGAATTGGTGTGTCATCTACGTTAGGGTCTATCTCTTCACTTTCAGTGTTTTCATTTACTGATTCATTTTGCGAAAACACGGGAGATTCATCTTGACCTAGACTGGATGAGTTGTCTGTTGAGGGTGTACTTTGCCCTATCGACTGTGATCCTTGGCTTGGTGGGGTACTTGGGGTTTCTGGTTCATCGGGATCTTCCCCATAGGTCTCATAATGATTATCATCGGTTGTGGTTAATTCTCCTTCAACCACAAAGTCCACCCACTCGGGTCTTTTATCGGCGTTTGTGGGATGATTCTTCTAATCCCATGCCTTGTTTTCTTCAAATTCCACATCGCGGCTCACCATTACTTTATTTGTATTTGGGTTATATAACCGATATGCTTTACTTCTTGGTTCGGTACCCAAATAAATGGTTATTTCACTTCGATCATCAAGTTTCCTTAAATTTATTGCAGGAATCTTCGCGTGAGCCACACAGCCGAACACTCTCAAGTGTTTCAAATTCGGCTTTCGCCCTGACATTTCTTCATATGGTGTTATGTTTTCGAGGGCCTTTGTTGGTGTGCGATTTAGCACATACACCGCATGTCTCACTCCTTCACCCCAAAAGTTTTGTGGGACATTCATACCTTTTAGTAGGCACCGTGTAGTTCCGATCACGGTCCTATTCTTGTGTTCTACTACTCCATTCTGTTGTGGAGTATAAGGGGCTGTGAGTTGTCGTAGTATACCGTTTCTTTCACAAAATGTCTTGAACTCTTTCGAGGTGAACTCTCCTCCTCTGTCGGTTCTTAAGGTCTTAATCTTATGACCTGTTTCAACTTCAACTACTTCTTTGAACTTAATGAAAAAGTTCAATGCTTCATCCTTAGACTTTATGATATATGCCCACATACATCGAGAGTAATCATCCACCAATAAAAACACATATTTGTTGCCGGATTGTGTTGTTGGTGAGATTGGGCCACATAGGTCGCCGTAGACTAATTCGAGCGGTCGCTTTGCTCGAAATTGTGTTTGAGCTGGAAATGAGTGTCATGTTTGTTTTCCAGCTTGACATATATCACATACTTGTGGCTGATGGGTAAAATTTGGCACACCCTTGGCCATATTTTTCTTAACAATCATTTTAACGGACTCGAATCCAATGTGTCCGAGTCTTGCATGCCACAACATTGACGTCTCGTTTACTTTTGTAAGAAAACACATTGATTTTCCCATATCAAGCTTTACTTTGTATAGACGATTTTGTGATCTTTCCACCTTCATCAAGAGATCACCAGAGTCATCATATATCCATAAAAACTCGTTCTTTATTCGTATATCACACCCATTTTCAGTAGCTTGTCCTAAGCTCAAAATGTTATTTCGAAGATCGGGTATGTAATATACGTCGGTGATCGTCTTTTCTTCACCATTATTGCAATTTACTCGTATTGAGCCTTTCCCTCTTATCTTCACGTGCGAGCCGTCTCCGAATTTTACTTCTCCATTAATGTCTTCATTTAATTCATAGAAATGAGATTTAATGCCTGTCATATGGTTGCTTGCTCCGTTGTCTAAGTACCATATATCTTTGTTACTTGGCTCGGCTTCAGATTTTATTGGTGTTATCTTTTCTTCATTGAGGAAAATTGCATCTTCCTGTTTGGAGCTACAGCTAGCTAACAAGAGAGTTTTTATTACTTGTTCGGTTTGAACAATATTGGCTTCTTCTTTATTCTAGGACTTTTGACACTCAGATGCGTAATGACCAAGTTCATTACATTGGTAACACTTTATTTGACTTTTGTCTTTATACTTTGACTGGTCCTTTCGATCATTTGACGATGATCCTTGACCTCCACGGTCTTGTCTAAATGGCTTTCCATGCCCACGACTCTTTCCACGGCCGTTGTAATTATTACGATTTTGTCCTTGCTTAGGACGATGACCAGCTTGTTGTTTATACTTTCCTTGCGAGCGAGTAAACAAGAGTTTACTATCCTTCATACTCGAATCTTCTTTCCCTTTGATTCGTTCTTCATATGCTTTAAGTCTCCCTATGGCTTCTTCCAACTTCATGTTGTCAACATCGTAGCATTGTTCGATTGTTGCAACGACATGAATAAAACGATCTGGCATGGAGTCAAGGAGTTTCCTGACCATGTCAGATTCATCAATTGTTGCACCAAGCGTTACGGCTTTGAAGACTAGCCCGTTTAATTTTCCTGAGAAATCATCGATGGTTTCTCCATCTTTCATCTTAAATGACTCAAACTCGGCCTTTAGAGTTGAGAGTCGTGCCTTTTTTACTCTTTCGACACCCATATTTCTTACTTTGATTGCTTCCCATATTTCTGTAGCTTTCGTATATTAAGCTACTTTTAGTACCACGTCTTCTGGCAGTGCTTGATAAAGGTAGGCTATTGCCATGTTGTTCCTTTTTGGGTCAACAACTTTTCTTTCTTCTGGTTCAATGGCCTCCCATAATCCATGAACGTTAAAAATTGCTTTAATTTTTACTACCCATATTGTATAGTTAGTGGAATTTAATATGGGACATTAAAACGATAACGATGTGTTATCCCTTGGGTGGTTGGGTTGGCTATTCTGACTTGTCGAGGTTTCTTGTCCTTCTGACATCGTGCGATATTTTCTTTAATCGCTATAAACGGGTCGACTTGCTATCGGTTATTCGATGCAAAATTCAAACTAAACAAAATTTTCCCTTTTGACTGATAAAAATCTTCAAAACTTAATCTTCTTTTAAGATTTCAAGTAATTTTAATTTTTTCAAATTTTGAAAATTAAAATTTGTTCTTTTCTTAAAAATTTACGTAAGATTATTTTGAAAAAAATCAAACATAAGATTTTTCCTTTCTTTTGGGATTCTTTAAAATATAACGTTTATATATATATATATATATATATATATATATATATATATATATATATATTTTATTAATTTTCTTTTGTTTAGTTTAAAGTCCCTTTGACTTTCCTTTTCTCCTTCACACGTTTCCACAAAACCAATCTTCTGGTTTTTCTTTTCCTCTGGTTCCACGCCGTACCACCGGCGATTCAAGTTTACTTCCTGAATCAAAATGGAGTTGAATCGTTCGTCTCCTTTAATCGCTCGTTTTATAGTAAATTATATAAAACTTTATTGTAATCGTTTTATAGTAAATTATATAAAACTTCGATTACCGGATCGCTCGTCTAGCGATCTTCCCTCTTCGTAATCGCACCACTTGCGATATAAACTGGTAGCCCTGATCTGATGTTCAGGCTTCAACGATTTGGGGTTTTGCAATCTGCAAGGTTATGAAATCCACAGTCTCTTTGGGATTTCGATTTCGGAACCGGTAAGCGCTTTTCTCTATTATCAATTTTAGGGTTAGTAAAATTGATCAAGAAACACAAACTTCTTCTATGTTTCTTCCTGCGCTCTGATACCAATTTGATAACAAATTGGATCGATAAACAATAGTATGAACACAATAGATATTGGAAATGATTTTTTATTATAAATTGAATGTGTTTGTGATGATTACAATTAACCAGGGAGGGGTATTTATACCCTCCAGTGACGGTTATTGCCGGCTACGGTTACTTGACGGCTACTCGGCAAGGGTCGTGACGTTTCATAAAACGTCACATCTGTTCTATTTTACATATTTACAGTTTCTACACAAACTATCATCTAATTACAATTTTGGAACTAAACTATACTAACGGTATTTCTAATAAACTTAACAGGGTCGATGATTAACTAACAATTGTTTGAGTTAGATATTTATTTATGATTTTAGATGTTTTTGATATGTGTGTTTAAGTGTTTTTAGCTTACGTTTTATTTATTGGATGTTTCTGTAAAGTGTGTTTGTTACTATATTATTTTCATATTTTGGTTTGTAGATACGTACTCACACCAGGTACTACATCACTAACTGAATTCCCGACTAGTTACAAAGATCGATGTGCCTAGGTTCAAAAGGAATATCGATTGCAAACTAGGACGGCACACCTTGTCAAGGTTCTCAAACACTTGACGATGTGCACTCGAGAAGTAGAACCCAATCACTCAACACATTAAAAAGAATAGCAAAAGGCAACTAGGATTGGGAAAAATTATGGAAAATAAGTTGGAACCAATAGAATGGAATAACACAAGGAAGTTGGGGGAACATCGATCAAATGGGTTAAACGATAGGTTTGAAATAGGTCTACAAAGCTAAGAAGGATTATCAGTGTAAGATAACACGCTACAAGGCTAGGGTAGTGGCTAAGAGGTACGCTAAAACACATTATCAATTATGATGTGGTTTTTTCCTGGTCGCAAGAACAGAAATAATACCGATACTTCTTGCTTTTTCTGCTAGCAATTGACTTGACTGGAAGTTCACCATCTTGACATCAAAACTGCACTATTGCATGACAGTGACGGAAACATGAATTTTAGCTGGTGGAAAAATTAAACCTAGAACGGGTCAAGTTAAATTAGAACTGGTCAAACCAAAATGGGTCGGGTAAAACAAAAATATTTTCGTAACAAACTTACATTAAATAAACTATGTATATAAATGTAACAAATTTCATTAAACATAATAAACAAAATACATATTACAGTTGACCTTTACATGACTTTATCTTTTAAAAACAATCAATCACATTCATTCGTAACAGTTGCAAGTGAAGTGTTTCTTTTTCAACGCTACAAACTACACAATTTGCACGTGGGAAAAACTTCAATGCATAAAACTACTTTCCATAGCAACTCCGTCATTATAAAATTCTTTTTAGCCATCTTCTAGCGAAACCAAGATATAGTTAATATTGTCACTGCAGAACATGACATCAATGAATTTAAACATCCACAATCATTTCGCTTATATGAATATATGTAATTACATTGGTCCAAAAAAATTGTAAACCTTCGATGGTAATATTGCATACGTTCTCTGAGTGAAGAATAAAATGCGGTTGATGCCAATTTTTGTTCTGGTAATACTAGCTTAGGCCAAAAGAAAGATGGATCATATATGTTTCAGACAAATGAATAACATAATCCCTCAATGTTTTACAAAGGTAGATGCAAATAAAGATGTATAAATAGCCTTTCATATTAGCGTCCATGACTTCCTTCTATTATAACAAGATCACATACTTCTTTCTTGATTTATGATGTGCATGCAATGAACTTTATTACTTACCGATCAAAGTCTTCTTTACTACATATCAGTAAGTTATGATAACAAAGAATTAACTTGAATTGCCTTCTTTTATCATCAATAAAGGGATATTTTAGAGTTGGCGTGCAACGTTAACCGGCTTCAGTTTTCTAGTGTAGTCCTTGCACTATTGCCAATTCCATTTTGGATTAAGGGAATTTCCTCAACTGCATGTGCCATTCTTTCTGAAATCACATGCTTTTCTCTCTTTATTGTTTCATTAAAGGCCTGATCATGTATCCTTCTACCTAGCTAGCTAGTAACTTTAACTTGATGTTTGGACGGGTGTGAGAGAGTGGTTGTGGCCAGCGAACCTTTGTTGATCAATGGTTTTTTGTTGTATGAAATTTTGGTATGGTGGAAACATGCATTGGGAGTTTCGTCGTTCGGCCTATGCAATGCACAGCTGCAGTTTTTATGATATGGCCTTCGTTGTTGGTCAATTTCGGACATAGATAGGCTTTCTTCAAAAATACAATGTTGAATTATTCGTGCTGTTAGAGAGGCCCTTGCCTTGTGAGTGTAGGTGCCTGCCAAAATATATATGCTATGCTTATGTGTACTTAGGGTGACTATTTAGTACTTTTACACTGGGTTTAATCTGTGAATATTTGGAGATTCTAGTAGGGTTTAAATAGTACTCCGTACCATTTAGGCCATTGCCTTGTGAGTGTAGGAGTTAACTAGGTAGAAATGATGCCATATGAGTTTACACCAATTTCAATGAAGATTTTGCATAGACGCTTCTCCGTAACGAAGATCCTATAAATAATAAACCTTGTTTCTAGGAATTCCTCCCTACAAGATTCGCACAACCAAGCTAGATTATTCAGTTTTGTTTCTTTCTTATGTTGTCGTTTTTTTGTTTTTCATCATGAAACATTGATGCTTCTGTGGAGAGAGTAAGTTTGACTTGAGGGATGCCAAACTGAATATTTCCATTGTGTTTCCCGTAGCAAAACCAACATTTGTTTCTAATTAATTATGAAAGTCATCTAATTTGGACAACCAACGAAAGGCATCTCTCATCATATATGTTAATGATAAAACATATGCATAGTGATAGTATATTCTCAACAACAATAATTATTTTTGAAAGCTCCAATACCTTAGTTACTAATTCAATTCCTGTCACATCACATGCATTCTAAGACTACCTTAACTATACAAACACTTATCTTAAGATGCAGGCATTTAACCATACTTATCATGTGTTGTCTGTTTTCCGAATATTCACACAAATTTACACACGAATTTGATTGACACTTATCACTAGCTTCCCCAAAACTCCAAAATCATTACATATAATCAAACAATTTGCATGCAAGGCTCAATCAATAATTCTAACAACTTCAGTTAACCACGTTAGACTCATACAATTAGCTTTAATTAAGTCACAGAAGTTCATTAGCATTATGCTATAATCACATCCACATACCCTTTACGTATACCATTTGATTTCATTTAACTTGTTATCCGTTAATCACATTAGAACCATATGCCAATTAGTCATGATAAACCCTGAAACACTTTTACAATCATGTAAACATAATAGTGAGTAGTGGTCGTCGTCATCGTCGCAGCAGTGTAGTAGTAGTAATAATAATAATAACATTTTATATAATGTATTAATATACATCACAACTATAAGTAAATATATCAACTATGTATTTAATCAATAATATGATAATGTGGGGTTGTGGGGCCGTAGGCGCCGTATCCTCTCCCGTTGTTTGTTTAGTCCATATAGCAATTAAGGGTTAATAAAATATTACATGAGCACTACCCATTATTCATTTCCATATCAATCATGCTAATTCTATATATTTGGAAATTGGATGCAGCTTCCATGCATGCTAGAAAATATATATATATATATATATATATATATATATATATATATATATATATATATATATATATATTTGAGGGGAGGCAATAGTGTCAGACTGACAGGTACAAAAATCTCAGCTCAATTTCGGCTTGTATATAATTTGAAATTGCTAGCTCGCTTCTCTTAGTGCTAACTCTATTTCAGTAAATTCAAACAAATGACAAAAACTCATCTCTAGAGAAACTGATCAATAGCAAGCAAGAAATCAAAGTAATTTATTAGAGAAATCGTTCTCCCTTCATTATTTTTATCTTTATTGCTAGTATGTTTTATTATAATGAGTATTTGGGTAGTCAGTCCGTCGCTCATGAAGTTAAATCGCATTACCATATGTTGACTTCTTATCGTCTAAGGCTATGTGTAGTGGAGGGGCTATAATTGGGGGCGAATTGTGACACGTGGCGCCCAGTCAGCATGGAGTGGAAATTTGTTTTTAGGGTGTAGTGGCTACAAGCTGGGCTCACAGTTTCTTTTTTTATTATTTTTTTTTTATAACTAAACTAATTAAATAAAAACCAATTTATTTAAATAATTAAATAAAAATGTATTAAAATTAAAAAATAAATACAAAAAAATACATAAACTAAAAAAATACACGAATAATAAAAATAAATTTAATAAAAAAAACACCGAAATATAAATATACATAAAAAAAAGTAATCTATTCGTCTTCATCTTCGTCATTGTCCTCGTCTTCGTCTTCGTCCTCGTACTCGTCTTCGTCCTCCTCAACGGACGATTGTCCCACACGTGTTGAATCAAATCCGCCTTCAGTTGGTTATGTATATGTGAATGTTATACGTTCGTTGGTCTTGGGTTGGTTCAGGGAACTGTTCTGGAACGCTTCCTGGTATATAGTGTTGACATATTGCTTTTCCCTCGTCTTCTAAAATCATATTATGCAATATGATACACGTATACATGGCATCGATCATTTTTGCCAACGTCCATACACGACAAGGGTTTTTCACATAATGCCAACGTTTTTTTAGAACCCTGAAACACCTTTCGATATCCTTTCTCGCGGACTCTTGCTTCTTCTTAAAATAATCTCTTTTTTCTTCGATAGGGTCTTGAAACGTCTTGACGATGATCGAGTACTCTGGATATATCCCATCTCCCAAATAGTATCCGTGACGATAGAAGGTATCATTGGCATAAAACAGTATGACCGGTATGCTACGGCTGATGTAATACTCTAACACGGGTGACGCGTTGAGAACGTTTATGTCGTTGTTGGACCCGACTGAGCCGAAGAAGGCTGACCAAATCCAGAGGTCGTGTGAATAAATGGCTTGAAGACTAACCGTTGGCACTCCATGGTCACCACGAGTGTATTGACCTCGCCATGCGGTTAGACAGTTGGCCCACTCCCAATGCATGCAATCTATACTCCCGATCATGCTTGGAAAAGAATGTTTGCTTTCGTGTACATCATATATGCGAGTCAGGCCGTTTGAAGTAGGAATCCTGATATAACGACGAGAGTATAATTGTATTATCCCTATACAAATAAATTATTTAACAATATTTATATTAAAAACAATAGTTAATACAAACAATTTAAATATTACCGATGCAAAAATTCTCCAACGCATCTCTCGTTGTTTTCTCAGCCATCTTTAAATACTCGTCATTGATATCGGTCGTGTTGCCGAATGCGAGGATGCGTATAACCGAAGTACACTTTTGGATGGCGGAGGATGCATCGGGTTTCTGTTGAAAATACTCATACTCCCGCTCCATATCTCCAACGATGCGCAAAAATAAACGCTTGGACATCCGAAAACGACGTCGAAACATAATGTCGTTAAATGTAGGTGAGTCGTCGAAGTAGTCCTTCATCAAACGAGCGTTCGCTTGCGTACGATCCCGAAGGATATATGACCGTCTACGTGGTGCCGTAGATGGAGCAGAGCCGGACACCATGTTATTGACGACGGCCCGAACCGCGTTCGTGACCTCTAAATGCTCTTCCGCCACTTGTCGGTGAATCTGATGAATTCTTCGACTCTCGTTTATTAATTGATCCAAAATCTCGGCAGAGTTCGTGGAATCCGGGAAACTCATTGAGTTTGAAGAAGTATGAAAATAATAAAAATGATTGGTATTTTTGTGTTTGTGTTTGTGTATGATAAGGTGAAAATGGTTAGATAAAGTTTGATATATATATTAAGTTTTTAAATAATTTTTTTTATATATAGCCGTTGGGTAACGGCATTATTATTATTATATTATTTTCTTTCCCACTTCGCAGCGACGAATATTTGCTGCCCCCGCCCCTTTTCGCCCAATTATCGCCGGGGGGGGGGGGGGGTGTTCATCCCCTTTATCGCCCCAAATTCGCCCAAATACTCGCCCAGTATGTTTAGCCTAATAGACTTGTTTCTTTTCTTGTCTCAATCTCTGCTAAAAATTTCCTACATTTTGGGGTTCAATGAAGATTTATATTCTTGTTTACATACAATTATGAGTTACACATTGGTAAAATCAAAATATTGCTTCTGGTCAGTGCCGGCTCTTCTGTATAATCAACAAGTGAAGCTAGGGCTTGAGACCTTCATTTTAAAAAGGCCTCCATATTTTGAAAGCTTGTATAACCTGGGTTTGTTGAAAGGTTGAGAGATTGGTCGAAGTAGAAGAAGAGTCGGAGAGCCGTTTAACAAGCATCCTCAAGGTTTACAACAAGTAGGTGAAGTGTGTAGATAATGAAAGTAGGTAAAAACATGTGGTTAAATGGGAAAGCAGAATGTGAGCCACTAATTTTCTTTTCTTTTTCTTCTTTTTTACTATTTGTATGTGGTATACTTTTTTTTCCTATTAAAATGCTTTTACTCTTATTTTTATTAATCCATTTGTTTTATACACATATCCATTAAGCATGTTCTTTATAGTTATATATTAATCTATTTGTGTTTTATGTATATATCCATTAACTAAGTTATAAATTATATATGCTTATCAATATTTAACCTTTTTATTATAATGAATATTTACTTCATATTTGTATAGTAGATGTGTAATAACCAAAGGTTGAACATTACGACTTTTACACTCGTATTACACATAAATCATGCTATTAACATTTATTATTATCGATATTTAAGAAATAAAAAAGCGGGTTGATAACAATAAGACTCGAAAAAAGGCCTCAATTTTTCAAGTTGCTTTAGGCCTCTAAAAAGGTTGAGCCGACCCTGAGTTCTGGTGAGAATGCTTACGGTTAGAAGGAGTATCCTCAACTTGCAGTCTTGCACTCGTATATTTCTTTTGCTTGCATGGAAGCTAGGAATGTTGAACTTGTATATAAATTTGTTTTATTCATTTAATTTGTATATTTATTAAATAACGCATATGCGAGCATCATCGTCATAGAGCATATTAATTAGTTTATCAATATGTGTACGTGACTCTTTAACAATATGGATCTTACTCTACAATTCGTCTCCAGCATGCGAAAAGTAGTACGTATTTTAAATTTTTTAATGCAAAAAACTACTTTTCAATCAAGAACAACTCCGCCACTATAATCAAAATTACTTTTAGCCATCTATTGATGAAACCATGAGTTGGTTATAATGGTATGCACAATGTAATATCCACGAAAGCATTCACAGTTATTCCATTTATACGCAACACTGGGCCAGAAAATAATAATAGAGACATTGTTGATGGCATAATTTTATAGTAATATTAGCTTAGGTCAAATGAATCATGGACCATATATATGTTTAGATATATAAATGAATAACATAATCCCTGAATGGTATACAATTGTTGATACAGATAGGGATGTACAAATTGGCTTTCATATTGGCTGTCATGACAACTGAGAGATATGATGTGCAAGCATTGAACTTTACTACCGATCAAAGTCTTCAGTAAGATATATAAATGTTAACTAAGATTTGAACTTGAGTTGCCTTCAATTAAGATCAGTAATGGGATCTTTTAGTGTTAATGTACGTGTAGTCTGAACTGAACTCCAGAGTAAAACTATGCCATCCTTCCAAAGAGTAAACCTTGAGTTGCAGAATTGTCAATTCCGTTAGGATGAAAGTAATGTCCAACTGTGCCATTCCTTCCATAGAATTAAACTGCAATCAAATGCTTTTATATCTTTATTGTTGCGTTAAAGGCCTCAAACTCATGTATCCTTCTACCTATCTAGTAACATAGACTTGATGCTTGGACGGGTGTGAGAGACTGGTTGTGGCCAATGAACCTTTGTCGGACAATGGTCTTTTTGTGTATGAAATTCTGGTATGGTGGAAATATACTTTAGGAGTTTCGTCTATCGGCCTATGCAACGCACAGCTGCAATTTTTATGATATGGCCTTCGTTGTTTGTCAATTTCAGACATTGATAGGCTTTCTTCAAAAATACAATGTTGAATCATCCGTGCTGTTAGAGAGGCCATTGTCTTCGTGAGTGCAGATGCCTGCTAGAATATGTTATGCTTATAAAATTTTAGTGTTAATTATTTAGCACTTGTAGAGGGGGGTTTAAATAGTGCCAAACTTTGACAAAAGTTAGATTTGTAGGAGTTACCTAGGTATAAAAGATACCTTATGAGTTGTACACCAATTTCAATGAAGGCTTGGCATGGATGCTTCTTCACAACAAAGATCCCATAAATAATAAAGCATGTTTCTAGGAATTCCTCCCTACAAGATTCGCACAACTAGCTAGATTACTCAGTTTTGTTTCTTCCTTGTGTCGTCGTTTCATGTTTTTCATCGTGTGAAACCTTTACGGTATATGGAGAGTAAATTTGACTTGAGGGATGCCAAACTCAATATTTACAATTTTACATTGTTTTTCCCGTAACATAATCAACATTTGTTTTTAATTAATTATGAAAGTCATTTAGTTTAGACAACCAACTAAAAGTATCTCTTTCCATACATATTATGATAAAACATATGAATAGTATATTCTCAACAACAATAACTATTTTGGATAGCTCGAAATAAACAGGTAAAATTTTATAAAAACAAGAGCAATCAACACATATAGTTGGATTAGTGTATTATTATTATTATTATTATTGAACAACAAATTTTATTAAAACAACTATTCAAGAAGCTAAAATAGGAACAACACCATATAATTACAAATAAACGTTAAACCATTCTTTCTATGACGTTTTTCTAAAAATAAGAGCGAATATTTATCCAAAGAAACCCTAAAGCTTTTATTTTCTTTATTATTTTAATAATGTTATATGGTCTATTTTTTGATTGATGACCTCATTTCTTAACTCCCAAGTACTCTAGTACAACGTAAGAATTATCTCGTGTAGCACCTTGCTTTTTCTTAGGATTTAAGCTGCTAGAATATTGAAATAGTTATGCCATTACCAAGACCGAGAAAGCGAAAATAGAAGGTAAGTGAAACCAATTAGTGGTAAACTGGCAAATTAACATGGCAAAAAGACATGGAGTGGAAAGATGATTGCTTGATTCCTCGTAAACCCAAAAAAGAGAACAAGTCACCGGGCCACTTTAGTATTACGTTTGGATAATGCCACCGGATTTGAGAACCTATCCATCTCCGCCTTTCATGCATGAATGGTAACCTTGAATGGGACCCAATTATTCCATTTCATAATAAAAAGGGTTGATGAGTTAGAAGCATTGAATAGAAGTTACTTCATGTTAACAATATAGAGAAGCACATATTTATGATAACCAGTTGCAACAAATTCAAGCAAGCTGAAAATTTACTAGATTCAAGTTAATTCATGCTCTCATGTTTCCAATTGCCACCAACTATCTAACAAAATGAATTCACCAAACAAGATTTATGTTTTCTGTTTTGAGACATATTAATTAGGAAAGGTCTCCCTTGGAGGCACTTTGTAACATCCTAAAATTTCAATAATGATATTTTAAATATTATATTATGGAAAAGTTTACTTGGATTAGTAAATAAAATAATAAAAGAGGAAAGAGGAGTGGGTTAATTAGATGGATTAATCATGGACTAAAAAGGAAAGATGAGCCTTAGGTCCATGGGCTTAAGGGAGTATAAATACCCCCTTAAACCCTAAATCTTTCCATTTTCATCCATCTTATCCATAATATTCCCTACACACCTCCAAAACACACACACTTCTTTCATATTTGCGGCCGAGAGAGGAAGAGAGATCCAAGACCAAATCCAAGCCTTAAATCGATCATAACAACGTTGGATCTTCAATCATACAAGCTAGATACAAGATCAATAACTCATACAAGCTAGCCGTAACCTAATAACTATATAAAGGTATGTAATTTACGTTTAAAGGTCACATTTTTATGAACATTTTGCCATGAAACTTGACCCTAGAGTAGATTGGACCTAAATGTCTCATAAAAATACAAACTTGATGATTAATATGGACGTAAAGGACTCATGGTGATACGGTCCAAGAATGAAACCCTAGATCTAGCTTAAAGAACGTTCTTAGGATTAAAGGTTCAACCTTTATGACTAGGAAGAGTTAGATCTTGAAGCCGTGATAGTAATGGGTGTAAAACGATTATGAATGATGATGATGATAGGAGGTTAAAAGTTCATGATTTGAACCTTAGATCAATAACTGAGCAAAGTAGAAATTATAAAAATGGAATGACGAGCTGGGCTGGTGGTTTTCGGCCATGGTGTTCTCGGTCTACATGGTTTTCGGCCAACCCATGTTCTCGGCCAGGCTCGAGATTTCGGTCAGCCAAAATTTCGGTCAACCCAAGTTCTCGGCCAGAATGTTCTCGGTGACCTATGTTCTCGGTCAAGGTTCTCGGCCGAAAACCGGAGTTCTCGGTCAAACCTCATGGGTTTTCTGTCTTGGAGTTCTAGGCCACCCAGTTTGGGCTTGGGCCTGAACCCAGCTGAAACCAGAAACAGTATTGGGCCATTGGACCTGACTTAACTCAACCCACCAGCTTAAGCCCCTGTGACTATTTAAAATAAATAACGAGCCCAACTTAGGAAGCCCACATTAACTAGTTAGACGGTTAATTAACAAAGGTATATATTTAACAGTTAGCCTTGCTCAATTAAAGAAGGGGATTACTATTAACGGCGAACGCAACAGGATCCAGGTGAGTTTCTAGCCCCATTCCTTGTTACGTTTTTCGGGGCTGTGTGCATACTCGATGTGATTAGTTAATACACTTACCTTAAGTGGTAAGTGTATGCCATGTATGATTTATGTGATAGATATTATGTTATGTATGTGAAGTAAAGCTTGCCGGTACGTGAACGATCTTCGGATATTGCACGTATTGACAAGGGAGGTATGAAATATGAAAGATGAATTGTGTATGATATATACATGTACAGTGTATGAGTATGTAATAATTAAAGAAAGTATATGTGTGAGTATGTAAAGATAGTATGAACGAAGATGAAGAAAGAGGGATCAGACCCTAATAATATCTGAGATAGAGAAGACGGGATCAGACCCGTTATAATATCTGAGATAGAGAAGTAAAAAGGGATCAGACCCTAAAAATATCTGAGATAGACAAGAAAGGGATCAGACCCTAATAATATCTGAGATAGACAAAGGAAAGAGGGATCAGACCCTAATAATATCTGAGATAGAATGGACAGTAAATATAAAGTATAAAAGCAGTAAAGTATGTATGTATGTATGAAATAAAAGTAAAATAGTAAAGTAATTATTATGTATCTTCGGATGCATGATTGAAGGTAAGCGAATGTATTGTATGCTGTATGATTAACTAGAACTCACTCAGCATAGCTGACTTTTAGTATGCATGCAGGTGAGTAGGATGCGACAACTAGCATGAGCGGGACACATGGCAGAAGAGTAAAAGCCTGGCATCTGAAGACCTGATATATTTTATAAATTATGTTTTGATTTTGAAAGACAAGCAGAATGTTTTACGACATGATTATGATTTGATATTTAATGTTTTATGAAAGTTTTATATTCCGCGTAAAGTTTTTAATTAACTCTGATATTTAGAACTGCGTTTATGAGTAAATCCAACACCAAAGTAGGGCTACCGGAGACGGGGCCTTACAAGTTGGTATCAGAGCAATGTTCGAGAGATTTAAGCATCCTACATGCTTAGACTCGAACAGAGAATGGTATTTAAGTAAGAGAAGAAAGAAGATGCCAGTTCAAGAATGTCATGTGTCGCTCAAGCAAGCTCAGCAAAGGTAAGATGCATGATTAAATGATGTATGTTAAATGATAAAGGAACGATATGTGAACGATAGGGACAAGATTAATTGATTGTTTGGATTGACTAACTGTTTAAAGTAGAACAAGCACAAATGAAATCATAAAGGGAAGTGTATAGGACACGGAAAGTAACGTGATCAGCTAATCACAACTGTCCACTGTTATTACCTGTTAGCCTTACTATCCTTGTACTAAATAGTTTCTTGAGTGATGATGTTTGTGTTTTCCCTTTTAGAATACGATGGCTGGAACGGGAGGAAATGTGGGAGCGGGAGGTCGCACTGGACGACGTGGCTGGCCTCGTCGCGCCCAGCAACCTTCGGTTGAGACAACTTCCAATACTGGAGATGAAGGGAGTGCAGCTGGAGGAGGTCCGGTCAACAACGAAGGGGTTCAACTGGATCCCGCAATTCAGGCAGCTATTGTTCAAGCTGTAGCCACTGCTGTGAAGAATATTACTCCGGGAGGGTCTGCTGGAAGCCGTGAAAGAACTGCTGGAGGGGCAGATGGTGATGGTAGGAGGGAGGAGGAAGAAGAGAGGGAGGCCACGAGTAGGGTTAATTCTGTGAAAGCCGCTGACAGGAAAAGAGGCCGAGGTGGGTGCAACTATAAGTCCTTCAAAGAATGTGACCCACCGAAGCTGAATGGTTTGGGAGACGCAATCGCTACCCTTCAATGGATAACTGCCATGGATAAAATTATCCGCATTAGCGAGTGCCGTCCTGATCAAGCTGTCGGTTATGCCACCCAATCGTTTGAAGATGAGGCGATGTATTGGTGGGAATCGATTGAGCAAAGAAGGAGTCGAGAGGAAATCAAGGTTATGAGGTGGGAGGATCTGAAAGAACTGGTTATAAAGAAATTCTGTGCTGACGCTGAGGTTGAGAGGGCGGAGATGAAATTCCTGAACTTGAAAGCTGGAACGATGACACATCGTGAGTATACCACCGAGTTTAACCGAATGTCTAGGTTAGTGCCTGACATGGTTAACACTGAGGCTAAAAGGATCAAGTGCTATGTAAGGGGATTGCCACAAAGATTCCACACGCTAGTCAGGACGAGTAAACCTGCTACCTTTGACTCTGCTGTCGAGTTCGCAGAGATGGTTTATGCAGACCTGGCTACGGATGATGTTGTCGTGGAAGAAGAGAAGAAAGATAAGAAGTGGGTCAATCATGCTAAGCGACCCGTTACTCAGTTGTGGAACTCCAAGGATAAGAAGCAGAAAGTGTGGGAGAAGAGATCGTGCAAGACGTGTGGAAAGATGCATGGGGGTGGGTGTAAGTGGGGAAAAGGATCGGATGTTTGTTATAAGTGTGGTAAGGCTCATGGTGGGGAATGCAGGCTGGGATCGAATGCCTGTTACAAGTTTGGGAAAGTGGGACATTATGCTCCCGATTGTACTGCTAAACTCGCATGCTACAAGTGCGGTAAGCCGGGCCATTTTGCCAAGGAATGCACTGATGGCGGAGCCGGAGGAAGTGGAAAGAAGGATACTGAACCAACAAGGCCAAAGACTAGAGCCTACATGCTGACTCAAGAACAAGCCAAGCAGATTCCCGATGTCGTCACAGGTACGTTTCTAGTAAACGGTATATCCGCTTCGGTATTGTTTGATTCATGTGTGAACAAAAGTTTCGTAGCCACGCCCTTTACTAAATTAGCTAAAATGAAATGATGCCGAGTGTCTGAAACTTTTATCGTAGAAACCGCTAGCGACACTTCGGTTAAAATAATGAAAATGGTTAAGGATTGTAAGATAGAATTAGAGGGACATGAGTTCCCTGTTACCTTGTATGTTATGACCTTAGGAGGGTTCGATGTAGTTTTGGGGATGGATCAGTTATTTGAGTATGAAGCACAGATAGTATGTAGGAGTAGGATAATAAGGTTAAAGTCCTTGGATGGTAGTGCGGTGACGGTTTATGGTGATAAGGAAAGTTCTGGGCTTAACGTCATTTCGATGATAAAAGCCGAGGGTTTGTTAACGCGAGGGTGCGGTGCCTATCTGGCGTACGTTGTCAACGCTATGGCTGAGACAAAAGAAATGAAAGATGTTCCTATAGTGCACGATTACCCAGAAGTATTCCCTGAGGATCTTCCAGGGTTGCCGCCGGAGCAAGAGATAGAATTAGTACCAGGAGCCCAACCCGTCGCGAAAGCACCTTACCGTTTAGCACCATCTGAGATGAAAGAATTAATGTCCCAACTGCAAGAACTCCTCGACAAGGGTTTTATTAGACCAAGTCTTTCCCCGTGGGGTGCGCCAGTGTTGTTCGTGAAGAAGAAGGATGGAAGTATGAGAATGTGCATAGACTATCGTGAGTTGAATAAGCTTACGATAAAGAATAGATATCCTTTGCCAAGGATTGACGATTTGTTTGACCAACTGCAAGGTTCAAGTTGGTTCTCACGAATAGATCTTAGATCAGGCTATCACCAGTTAAAGGTGAAGGAGGCAGACATCCCTAAGACAACGTTTCGAACGCGGTACGGACACTACGAGTTCCTCGTGATGTCATTCGGTCTAACGAATGCTCCCGCAACATTTATGGACATGATGAATAGGGTGTGTCGGCCTATGTTGGATAAATCGGTAATCGTCTTTATTGATGACATATTGATCTATTCAAAGAGCGAGACTGATCATGCCGAGCATCTGAGAGAGGTATTGGAGACCCTGAAGAAAGAAAAGTTATATGCTAAGTTTTCGAAATGCGTATTCTGGTTAAGAGAAGTGCAATTCCTAGGTCACGTGATTAATCCGGAAGGGATTATGGTGGACCCAGCTAAGATTGAAGCGATAACTAATCGGAAGACTCCATAGAATCTGACTGATATACGGAGCTTCTTAAGGTTAGCTGGCTACTATAGGAGATTCATCGAAGGTCTCTCCAAGATAGCCGCACCGTTGACCGGTATGACCCGAAAGACGATAGTATTCAGTTGGGGAAAGTTCCAAGAAGAAGCTTTTCAGGAGTTAAAGAAGAGACTCACGCAAGCTCCAATCCTTGCTTTACCCGATGGTGACGAGGACTTGGTTGTTTGCACTGATGTTTCGCATCGTGGGTTAGGTTGCGTGTTGATGCAACGAGGAAAAGTGATAGCTTACGCATCTAGACAGTTGAAAGTCCATGAGAGTACTATCCGACGCATGATTTAGAGCTGGCAGCAGTAGTGCATGCCTTAAAGATATGGAGGCATTACCTGTATGATACTAAGTGTACTATTTATACGGATCACAAAAGTTTAAAGTACTTCTTCGAGCAGAAAGAGCTGAACATGAGACAGAGGAGGTGGTTAGAATTGATAAATGATTACGATTGTGACATTAAATACTATCCGGGAAAAGCTAATGTGGTCGCCGATGCGCTAAGTCATAAGAATGAGGAAGTCCTTGCAACAGTGAAGTCATACCAGTTGATCATGAACTCAAGTCTTTTTGAAGAAATCATCAAAGTACAGTCAGAGATGTTAGTAGATGAAGGGTTAGTAAAGAAAGAAAGGATTTATGGCCATTAAGATGAGCTGATGGAAAACACTCATGGTGTTAAGACTAGGTTTGACCGTATGTGGATCCCACGCCATGGTGATCTTAGAGGTCGAATCTTAGATGAAGCACACAAATCAAGATACTCGATTCATCCTGGAGCTACAAAGATGTACCAAGATTTGAAAAGAGATTACTGGTGGCCTGGAATGAAGAATGATGTAGTAGATTACGTCAGTAAGTGCTTAACCTGTTTACAAGTCAAAGCCGAACATCAGAAGCCTTATGGGAAGATGCAGCCTTTAGAGATACCTGAATGGAAATGGGAACACATCACCATGGATTTCATAACTAAGCTACCTCGTACAGCTAACACCATGATACCATTTGGGTGATAGTGGACTGTTTGACCAAAAGTGCTCACTTTCTGCCTATACGATGAGTCAATTAAAAAAAATGGTTGTTTTGGTTTGGGTCAGAATAGGTTAGGTTGAAACGGGTTTCGGTCTTTTTTAAAACAAGGATAACAACAAAAACATTTTAGCTTTTTTAGCTTTTTTGTTTTTAATTTATATTTTGAGCTATGAATTTTTATTATTACCATTTTAATTTTTTATGAGATGTTTACTATTAATATCATAACCTCCTAAAAAAATAGTCAAATATAATAATAAAAAAATCGTAACTCAAAATATAAATTATAAACAAAAAACATATAAAAACTAAAAATGTTTCCTCTGTTGTTTTTGTTCCATTAGGAAAAAAACCCACCAAGAAATTAAACCGAAACCGGAAAATTGACGAAAATGAAACAAAAGCCAAAACCGAACCAAATCAATCGAAATCAAAAAAATCGATCAAAACGAAACTAAAAAATTTGAAACCGAACAAAAACGAAACAAAAAACCAAAAATAAGTCCGGAATCGACCAAAACGAAACCAAAACCCAACCCGTCCCGTATGAAAACTCGTGTTGGCTTGAAACCTTAACCAAACCCGTTTCAATCTGAAACTTGTTTCGCGCCAAAACATGTCTCATGCGAAAACCCGTTCCGATCCGAAACCCGCCACATTTCCTTAGGACACTAACCCACATCGGCCCCTTTCTTTTGATTTGTCGACCCATTTTGACCCGAAAATAAAACGATGAAATTTCAAATGACCCATGTTGAGCCATTTAGTTAAAATCACTGACCCAAACCAACCCATTTAATATTTAAAACAACCCAAATTGACCCATTTGAAATGGTTTTGGTCAAGATTGCCACCCCTAGCCAAGAACTATTGCAAAGAATGTAAAGCCATAATCACCTATATTTGTAACGCTGACGGTTCGGACTTGAACCTCCACCACGACTTGGTGAGAAGTGTTATAGTTGCATCTCTAAGTAGCGTACGACCCTAGCTGCCCCCTCTCGTACGTTGTGTTCCCGAGTTCCACTTAAGGAAGGAACGGAAATAAAATTAAAGGAAATGTAATATGGAGTGTGTTCCTAAGTTTGTTTTTTTTAAGTTAGGAATTATAAAAAAATTTGTGTTCCCAAGATTAATTTGAGAGAAGAGAAAAAAGAAAAGAGGAGAAAATTTAAGGTTCTAAATAGTAAGTGGTTTCCTTCCGATTTGGAAGGAACTAGATGGAAAGAAAAGAAAAGAGAGCCTTTCTTTCATTACGTCAACTCGAGAACACAACGATAAAGTAGTAACTTGATTCCAGCTAACATAAAATACTTTCTTTTATCTTCATTAGCTCCCCGAAAGAAAATTCTTCTTATCACTTCTAATTAATCAACGATATTACTCGGGCTTTAAAGAGAGAAGAAATAAGAAGGGAGGGTTTCCATCACCAACTTAAGAAGCGTCAATCTTCCCCTACCAATAAAACTGACCCTTCCAATGAGATATTCTCTTATTAAACGTTCCAAAAAATCTCGTCGATTGACAGCCAAAACCATCTCATCGGAAGCCAAAAAAAATCTCGTCGGATGGCAAAATTAATGTCACCTGACGCCAAAATAAATCTCGTCGGAAGCCAATATATAATCGTTGGATGTCTAAATAATCTCGTCAGCTCCAACGATTTTTTTCTTCAAAATTAATAGCGACCCGATGGTTTTATGACGAGTGACGAAATCTATTTAATTAAAAATTTCATTGAATAATGATTAAAAAGTGATCACATGAGAACTTTGGGTGGATCTTTTCGATGTTGATTGATCAAATGAACATTTTTTCTACATTTACCGATAAAAATGAACATTTTGGTCATTATACTTAAAGAGAAAGAAAAAAACGAGCTCTCATTTATATGGGAGAGGCAGATTTTATTTTTTTGTAATGTGTGAGATTAGGTCACATCAGGGCCGTCCCCGAAAATGATAAAAAAAACTTTAGGCCTCGTGCGAAATTTTTTTTGGGCCTTCTCATAATATAAAATCTTCGATTATATATCGAAAAACCTACAATACGAATATAATTGTTATAAATAAATAAAACAAAAATATGTATCAAAACGATCGAAGTTAATTAAGCGAATTTTATGGCTCTCTTAGAGATGTGGGAAGATAAAAATAAGCAAATTATCAGAAACACAAATTGAAGGTAGAACCGTTCGATACAAATGATTAACAAATATCATAAGGTATATCTTTCTTAACCTAACATAAAGTCATAAACTTTAGGATTTCTACAAAATAAATCCAATTAATTAATAATATCAAAGGCTCAAGTTGCAAAACAGTCGGAAAACCATCACAACGGAGTTCAATTGCTGCTAGAAAGACTCCGTACGTCCTCCCTACACCGACGCTACAACCTGAAACCGCTCACTGACGACACTCACGTACGGGGTATGCAAACGGAGACTTCGACACCAGAGATAGTTATAGGCGTCGGCGATTACGGTGATAAAGAGGGCGGACGCCGACGAGCATGTCGTTAATGGTGGAATATCTTATTATTTTTAAAGTGAAAGATGGATATTGAGAGATCTACGGAGGGTAAGAGAGGAGAGACGGTGTATGTTATAATGAGGTTATTTTAGGAAAAGTTTGGGTTTAAATGGGTTTGGGCATGTATATATGACAAGTCATAAAAACTTTTGGGCCCCTTTGTTTGTTTGGGCCTCGTGCCACTGCACGGTTTGCACAGCCCAAAAACCGGGCCTGGGTCACATCCATGATTTTAGATTAATCATTAAGAAAACGCCTTGCATGCCATGAAGCATCACCATATATGATCAAATATAGTCTCACCACGAAATAGGGGTATCCAAATCGATTAGGTCAGCCAACAAGTTTCTCATTTACGGTGTATTTCCTTCGGAGAGTGGTCTCCGGGTTACTCGGGGAATGGAGGTGATCATGTGGGTCAGTTCCCGTCACACTAGTCACCAAAATTTTCTTTTCGAATTTGGATAAAGAAAACACTCATCTGTACTTTGAAGTTTGAACATGAAGATATAGCGTTGTTGTATATCAATGTACATCAGTATACAATTATTGTAGATGGTTCTAAACTGAAAATGAAACTTTTTGAATAATATGCAATAATTGGAGGTTATTAACCACACGCACTTTCTGTATTTCCTAATATTTCCCAGCTAAAGTAGGTAGCAGTGTCTCCCTCATTGTTTTAATAGTTGACGGGAGGTTGACAATGATTTTATGGACGGTTTTTTTTGCATATGATATTATTATTCTCTTATGTAGGAAACATGCTATTAGGATGTCGCCTTTTGGCTTATGCAAAGCACATCTGCAGTTTCTATGGTAAGGTCTCCGGTCCTTCTCTATTTCCGAAACCGATAAGACTTCCTTCAAGAACACAATGAAGCATCATCTAGCGGAAGGCTCGTTGGTTTATTTAGACACATCAAATCTGGTTTTAATGCGTACGTTTGTACGAGCTGGTTACGTTTGATGTAAGGAGATTCTTGTGTGAATTTGTTTACCCAGAGTTAACGTGACTATATAGTACCAGAATATGAATATTTTGTACGATGTGTAGGAGTTATCTAGGTAAGTTATAAAAGTATCTCGAGGATTTCAAGAAAGATTTGGCAGAGATTCTACTTTTTAGTGCAGATTCCGTTCAAAAAATAGCGATTTCTTCTAAGAATATTTGTGTTTTTGTAGGTGTACCTATGGAGATTCTATAGACATGTTTGTTATTGGTTGCTGCTGCGACTGTAAACAGAGTCAAACAAACACAAATTCTTGGCTTTAATATATTTTACTAAAGGTCCATCCTAAACAACTTGATCTGGGTGATAATTTTTGGAGGAATATTGATGTCACTAAGGCCAAGGTGTATGGCTTACTTTGGCCATTCCTCCTCATTCATATCGTTTTTTCTTCATCATTAAACCTCACCCTTCAACATCTACTATGAATCATTCTCCACCGGCCAATACTACTAGAAAATTGAGCAATTGCCAGCAAAATTTGCTACCGGAAAAAACGGTAGCAAATTTAGCGACCGATTTAGCCAATTTGCTACCGAAAATGCAAATCAATTCATATGGTAGCTAACCGGTCGGAGATTTTGCAACAATTTAATTTCGGTGGCTAAGCAGTCGTAGTTTTTGCAACCGTTGGCTAGACGGTCGATATTTTTGCAACCGTTAATTAAGCGGTCAGGGTGTTTGAAAACATGGGAGGTTTTTTGTTTGCGACGTCATAGTGGCAGTAATCATCCACATATTAGTTAAAACCAATCGTCAAATTGTACATTAACTTAAAGCGGTGATGCCACGGCTGATTTCATTGAGCCCTAACTCATCCACATAGTTGTCTGCTTTTCATATTCTCCATAGCGTACAATTATCCAACAATTGAAGCCCTAGCTCAATAGAAGTTGATCTCAGGTCTCCCTAACTCGAGCCTTAATAAGTTCAATTTGGTGAAACAAGACTCAGTTGACTCCGATTCGCTGCATAATGTTGAAATCAACAAAGCGGAGCAAGAGAAGAATGTTGTTACAATTTGTGTCACATGCAGGTTTTATTTTTCTTGAACTACCAGACAATGTAATTTGCATTGGAGTTCATTTAGCATTAGGCTTCCTAGTTTTTCGTGTCTTCTTTAAGTAGTTACCTTTATCATTTATAAACAGAGGTGATCATTTACCTCAAAATATATATGATGACATCAAAATTTCCAATCATGAATAAGGCATAAACTTATATTATATTATGACTTATTTATGAATGCTTGTTGGTTGATGGTATTGTATCAATAAGCAGAATGTGTTGCAGGGCACTCAACTCTAGCCATACAGATACATCAAAACCCGAATTGATCATTAATAAGCCCCTAATTGAGTTACGTGATTTGAGCAGGAAGTGATCAATCAGGGTCCTGTGGCCTTGGGTCAAAAGCCTGCACGTGAAATCACTGTTTATATTGACTAGTTTGCAAATATGTTTAGGTACCAAAACATTTTCTTTTTATTTAAATTTATGCATGAACTGTTACTAATTAAAATAATAATAAATCATTTGCAGATATGTAAATAATCCAGAAGCGGTGGCTGAGGTCACTTTTCAAATCATCTTTGATTTGTAAGTATTTTTATACTTGTCGCACGTTATATTCTATTAAGTTATACTTATATTTCATGGTAATATATAACTCTTGTTTATTATAAATATATGGTGTTACGAAGGTGAGAACTTCAAAAAGGTTTATGGAAGTTATAACTGGAGCAATGCCTGAAAAAATACAAGGGTTACATAAATAACACCATCAACAATGTTTCTTATATCTCTCCAATGACGTTATAAAGAGTACCGTTCACCCTCAAAATATATAAATCTTTAATCCAATATTAAAAAAGTAAGTATTAAGACAAAATGGCAAAACACGTCCTTTATGTTTACATGATTTTTCAGTTGAGGTCCTTTAGCGAAACAAATGTCAGTAAACATCCTTTATGATTAAAAATCTTATCAAGTTTTGTCCTTTGACTATAACCTAGTTTAATCTATCTACACATATAGTCCCTCAACGAATAAAAGACTAATTTTAACAAGAAAACTTAACTAGGTTATGGTCTATGGACAAAACGTGATAAGGTTTTTAATCATAAAGGACGTTTACTGACATTTGTTTCGCTTAAGGACCTCAACTGAAAAATATGTAAACATAAAGGACGTGTTTTACTATTTTGTCAAGTATTAATAATGTAATTATGCTTGCAGATATTTGAATCCGATCCATGTAGTTGTTCACAGAGGTATGCAATGGGCTGATATTTTTGGTTTTTGATAATATTCAAAGTGTAATTTTTGGTTTTTTGATTTGATTTGTGTATAGCTAGGACATGTTTTTTTTATCAGTTTATAGAATTTAAATAACATTAAACATCTTTGATAGAAATTTTAGTTTTTTTTTTTTTTTTTTTTTGTGTTTGCATCTATATTTATAAGATTTCGTAAATGTCTGTGTGTGTAAATATTTGTAAATGATATCCATAGCAAGCCAACAATAGAAAGTTAGTTGGAAAAAGTGGTGGTAGCAGCGTGGTCGCAAGATTTGCGACTGCAACAGAAGGCAGAAATGGTCGCAAGATTTGCAACTGCAGCCTTGGTCAGGCAACAGAGGTCAGAAGATTTGCGACCGCAAAATGGTCGCAACAGAGCTACTCCAACCGTTTTCCGACCGAAAAGATCGTCGCAAATAGTAGTGCAATAATATAATTAAATGAAAGGAAAAAAGAAAAAAATAAAAAATATTGATTGGTTTAAGGGGGAATGACCAGTGTGACGGTTGTCATGTAGGTCCCGTGTAGTTACACGTGAAAGGAAAGGGTGAAGGGTGGTTTTCATGAAATCCTCTCCACTTAGGACCGTTCCCTGATGCCCTTGGATGTAGTTGGTAGTTGTCGGACCCAGATAATCATTAAATTCAAGCCATCAATTAGGAAATCATTTTATTTTATTTTTGGCCTATAAACATATCTTTACAAAACGTACACTCAGAATTCAGATATCGTAACCGCAATCATGGCCAAGAAGGAGCTTGCAGTTGTGAAGGGCCTGGATCTAGCAAGATACATGGGCAGATGGTACGAAATAGCTTCGTTTCCATCGAGAGACCAGCCCAAAAACGGGACCAACACAAGGGCTACGTACACATTGAACCAAGACGGCAGTAGTGTACATGTGTTGAATGAAACTTTTAGTGAAGATGGCAAGCGAGGGTTCATTGAAGGGACTGCTTGTAAAGCTGACCCTAACAGTGATCATGAAGCTAAGTTGAAGGTCAGGTTTTGGGTGCCACCGTTTCTGCCGGTCATTCCGGTCACTGGAGATTACTGGGTGTTGTATCTTGATGATGATTATCGTTATGCTCTCATTGGTCAGCCGTCCAGGAAAAATCTCTGGGTATGTTTCCTTTTCTTGTTCTGAATTTGTGTCAATTTTTATTCTAAAGACATTTGCTGGCTGTGTCTCTCCCAAAAGGTCATAACACATGTCATCATCAATACCTGAGTTTGAATTCCCCTTAAGAGTACCGCTCATATTTCAGAGCGTGCACATGATTCATGAATCGAACGAAGGAAAACCTCCTGACCACCCTAATTGACATCAATTTTGTGTCAAATATATTGGTGTTTTATTTTGTGTAATCTAGAAATTGTGCATGTAGATTCTATGTAGGGAGAACCAAATTGATGAGGAGATATACAATCAGCTGGTTGAGAGGGCAAAGGGACAAGGGTATGACGTGAGCAAACTTAAGAGGATAACACATGCTGACCCCCCGCCGGCGGGTGTTAATGGGCAGACGGACTCTAAAGGGATTTGGTGGTTGAAATCCATATTCGGCAAATAAACCCTCAGTACAAGAACTTGTAAAGCGAAGATTTGGGTAATTGAATGTGTGCATGTACGCGGTAACCATTTATGTAACTGATACTTGTATTTCAGTTGGTATAGTAATGAATGTGTCATGTCCGGCTCCGAGAAAGCAAAAAAAAAAAAAAAAATTTGGGCCGAAGGCGAAATTGTTTTTGGGCCTTAAGTAAAAATAGTTTTTTTTGTTGTGTATAAACCATTTAAATTTTATATGGGTTTACGTGGTTATAACTGGGATGTGTAAAAAAACTTTTGTATAAAAATAGGATTGAACATGTCTCAAATGAGAGTAGAACCCATAACAATTGGGTTAGGAGTAATACCCTTTTGCTAATAGACCAAGCCATGGTTATGTAATTGAGACGAAATATGCATATTATTTTAATAAAAATACAAATGGTTTATAAAAAAAATTCGGGCCTAGCGGGGTGTCGGGCCTGTAGCCGTCGACTACCCGGCCGCACCTTATGGCCGGCCCTGGAAGGTGTTGGTCTAATCCATCGTAGGTGTAGTTTGGTCTAAGGAATTTTTGAACTAGAAAGGAAACCCTGCAATATATGTCATGAAACCGACATGATTATAAGTAGATAGGCTTGAATAAAAAGGAGTTAGAATACGTAAATGTGTTTACCCGTGTAAATGGTTTTAGTAGATGAGGCGTATGTGTCCATATGTTTAAACCATTAAACCCGTTACAATCCATTTCCCTTGACGATTGACAAACATGCTTGGCCCGTTTTCACAATACATGTAAGTACTGGAATTTATATGGCATGGATATCCACTTCTATGATCTTTATAAACCGAAAACAATTTTGAAAGTACGTCGGGGCATTGCAGGTGAATAACACTGATTGGCTCAAAAAGGTTTTCATAATTCGTTAACACACCAACAAACAAAATAACTTTTAACAAATCAATAGGACAATAACCGCTTCCTAAGAGCGTTAACCCCTAAACATACACAGATCTCAAATGAGGCTGCAATATCCTCACTGCTTACCATGTATGCATGGATCCATCAAATGGGTATTGTAGCCTTAATGTTAGTTTTGTGTTAGAACACTTTAAGGATTTTGTATAATCCTATGCAAACAATTTCTAAGTTGGATACGCATATCTATTTGTTTATGAAGACTAAATAACTTTGTAAACAGTTGAACGCATTCACCTTATCAAATTTCTGGATAATCTCGGTCATTCAGACTCTTTGATTATCCTTAAAGGTTTATTTCAATATTCTGATCATTTACATGATCTAATCCCATACCATTACAGGGTATACATTCACAATTTCAAACCTTTAGAAAAAGGTTAATCTAGTTTTTTTAGTTTGAAAGACTTTTTCAAAATATTTTCGATATGTTATTATAAGAGTTAGGCATTCGGCCTTCAATTTAATAATCGTTATTCTTTTAACAAGAGATGTTTCTTCATGAGATCTTAGCATAGGCAATGTTTCACTAAAACAATAACTATTATCCTTAGTAAGCTTTAAAAATAGCTAAACAGACAGGTTACGACTTCAGGTGATTGGGTAGAACCTTCGTTTGAACAAACGTCGGGATCTCGGAATCAACACGGACTTCGAGACTCGAAAACACTGTTAAGGGCTTTGGAAGGCTTATCGAGAGAAACCGTTAGAAAAAAAACTGAATGAGAATTCCTAACACTAGATGTTATTATTTATAGCCAAGTCCGTCAGCCATAGCAGGCCGCTAAATAAAATCCTTAGCAGGCCACTATGAAAAATGGCGGCGGTCTGCCACCACCCAGCAGATCCTCGTCATTAATATATGTCGATCTCTAACACGTGCCAGAAATATATAATAGCCTTCGTGGACCGTGTAGGCAGCGCTAACGGCAGGGGGACCCATAGTCCCCAATCTTATTTAAAAAATTAATAGATCCAGTATATTAATTTTTACAAGGACTCTATAAGAAATATTAGTTGGACCCCATATTATCAAAGGTTATCTTGATGTGGTGGTAAGTCACCTACTTTTCCAACAAAGAGGTCATGAGTTCGATGTTGATACAACTTGTTTTTTTAGGCTTTTTTTTAAATCCAAATGAACGTATTTGTAATATCGTGAAAATTTTGGATAAAAAATAACAAGTATTCAAAGTACAAGTACCAAAAGTGAAAATTTGTATTCTTGACCCATCGCGATACGCGATGGATCAGAAAACAACCCATAACGTATAGCGATGTGTTGTCACAAAAACCAAGAAAAGAAGGGCATAGCGATAAGTGATACCTCAAAGTTCACTTGTCATCGCGTATTGCGATGACGAGGCTTGACAGCGGTGACACGTGTCCCGCCACGTGTCCCTACATAGCACACGTGGCAAGCCTATTTCTTATGTGACAAGCCTAGTCGCGATACGCAATGACCTCCGAATAGGTCCATTGCGTATCACGAACCAACAAAATATAATAAAAGGATCCGTTAACCCATCGCTACACGCGATGGATCCTTGACAAGTCCCATCGCGTATCGCAATGGGTCAGCTCGATCAGCCCTATAAATAGGGCCATCGGCCCTTATTTCATTCACACACTCAAGTTATATCTCACTAGAAATCTCTCACTACCTCGTAAAGTGTGTCCCGACATGCCTCGTAATCCATGCCCAAAACCGACGTTACCTCGAAGTACGTGCTATAAACCGAAGACGTTTCCTCGAAGTACGTGCCACCCCGAGACGACCAGACACCCCGCCTTGAAGAGCATGCCGACGAAGATTGACGACCGACGTGCCTCGATTTATGTGCAAGAGAGTGTTGATCAAGATTCTTGAGAAACGTGCAAGCATTAAGGTGCTTCCCGAGAAGGAGTTTTAAGCCAACCAAGGTAGGGGTAATGCCAAATAAAATATTAATATAATATTAAAAAGGCTTTGATCCAAGTGATTAAGTATTAGTATTATTATTATTATTATTATTATTATTATTATTATTATTATTATTATTATTATTATTATTAGGGATAATATAGGCTGGTAACCATTTCTATCCCTCCTCAATTTAAACCACCCATAGATGTCATTCAAGAGAGTGATAGAAGGTTTTATGCGCGACGAAAGTTGAGCTGGCTGCCCCGAACCAATTCCCAAGGACAACATGAGTGAAGACTACTATGAAGACTTCTTTAACCAATATCATTCGATTAAACGACCCACGCCGGTATATTTTCCTGGCAGTGCACAACTACCGATCAACATACCAAGCGATCCTCCGATGCAAGAATACCATCCCGCAAACATCCCGACGTATCACCCGTTAAACATCCCAATGTATCACCCATCCAACATCCCGATGTGTCATTCATCCAATATCCCGACGTACCATCCGTCCAATGAATGCTAGCCAACAAACAAATCGAAGTTGACCTGAATCCGACTCTTCCGATTGGATTCAATGTCATTCCGATCAAAGACGATGGTATGCCTGAACATCTGCTTACAACCCCACCGATTCTCACGCAAAATCCTGTAATGGACCTTCTCAAAGATCAAAGATAAGAGTCATTCACTCGTACGAAAGATATCACCTAGACCCTTTAGTGATTGATACAACAAAGACCATGGAAGAAGAGGAAGACCTGGAAGAAGAAGATCCATATGAGGAAATCTCTTAAGCAGTAACCACTCCCAGAGAGGAACCATCAACAAACTCCAAGTGTGACTGCCCAATAAATAAAGGATGTATGCATCCATTCTTCCACATGAATCCATGCTATGATCCCGAAGATCCTTATGTTCAAAGTATTCAAGGGATCCAAATCAGGTTTCCACTAGATTTCCCACCTTTTCAAGGAATAATCCCTTAAAACTCGGAGCAAGCAAATGAGATCCGTCAACAAGAAGCAGCAGCTGAAGCCTTCTTTAATCATCCATTTGAAGCAACCTCGTCGCCTTATCCGAAGAATCACTATGACATTGTGATGATGGGTTACCATGACCCACCGCCACAATATGGATACCCAACCATCATGTCGCAATCCCAAGAGGAACATCTCGATAGAGTACTGCATGAGACTGACGAGTTGAGGAAAAAGGTTCCTGAAGAAAGAAGTAAGAAAAAGATTATGGGAGACAAACTTCTTCACAAGTGTAACAAGATGAAGAAGATGGTCAAGAAATTTATAAAGATTAGGAACTCCTACGACGATGTCAAGAAAATGTATTTGTAGTTTGAATTATAACAATGTGTGAAAAATAAGAACGATGATCGTTCTAGTAAGGATAGAGATGTGTGTGTGTGTGTAATGTAATGATATATATATCTTTTATGATATATATATATATATAATATATATATATATAAATGAATAAAAGTAAGTTTTAAGAAAAGAATGTAATTATTTCAGAATGTCGAACAAATGGACTCACAATGCGGAGGCTTCTCAAAGAAGAGAAGACAACCGTGCTCAAAACGAAAATAATCAACAACTACCCGAACAATATATGAAACAAATACAAGAAATGATAACTAAAGCTGTGAGAGCCGAATCACATCTTAGAACCGAGTCTAGGCAAACTCATCATATCGATCACTCTCGAAAATCCATAAAATCCAAGTCACATCCTAAACCATCTCATCTCGAAGAAAGCATTCATGAATCAAACGTTGGTGGCTATTTTAATCGCAAATTCAAGAAACTTAAAATCGAAGGTTGTTCATTCAAGGACTTCAAAATCTTTGGTTCTAAAGAATTTTATATCGACAAGGGCGTCATTGCAACACTAAGATGGTTAGAAGAAATGGAAGCAATAGTGATCATCAGTAAATGCGCCGAACAAGAAAAGATCTAATATATGGCACAAATGTTCAAGGGAGAAGCTCGGGAATGGTGGAACAATCTGATTATGAGCAAAGGGAGAGAACTGTTATATCAACTTCAATGGGAAGAATTTAAGGAAATGGTGCTAGCGAAATTCTGTCCAATGCGCGAGACCGATCAAATCCAATCCAAGTTCCTTAATCATAAGGTGGTTGGAACTAATATACGTGAATACAATACCAAATTTCACGAGTACTGTAGACTCGTACCCCAGCTGGTAACGCCATAATCCAGCAAGGTAACTCGATATATGTGGGGACTTCCGCGAGAAATTCGCGACGTGGTAAGGTCTCACTTACCCCAAACCCTTGACTCCGCCATGGAATTAACTGGTTATCTGATGAACGGTTTAATCCGTAACAAGGAGGAATTCAAGAAAGTGATGCCATCAAGTGGCCACAAAAAGGTTGGAAGTGCCTGATTCAAGGGCAAGATTGTAGAGCAACGAAAAGTTGGATCAACTCCAACTACACCCAATGTAAGATTTGCAAGAAGTACCACAAGGGCCGTTGTCACTTTGCTACTTCTGCATCCACAGTCTGTGACTCATGTCACAAACCCGGTCACGCAACGATCGACTACTAGAAAAAGAAAATGACCTGCTACAACTGTAAAGATTTGGGGCATCTCAGTTTTGAATGCCCAAAGAACAAACCCGCTGCTGGAGGTGCGGGCGGATGTGGACAAAAGAATGAGCCAAAGAAAGGCAACACAAGAGTCTTTGTTCTTGAAACCAAGAAAGCGGTCGACATGCCGGAAACCATCACCGGTACGTTTTTAGTCACCGACACATATGCTAGAGTTCTATTTGATTTGGGTGCCAATTTAAGTTTTATAGATTATAGCTTTTGTAGTCAATTAAACGAACCTTTAAAGAAATTAAATAACATTCTAAGCATCGAAACCGCTAGTGGCGAAATCGTTAAAATCTCCGAAGCCTTAGAAAACGGAAAAATCTTGTTAGCTGGTTACGTCTTACCTATCCAACTGTTACCCATGACTATTGTGGGTTTTGATATGGTACTTGGTATGTACTGGTTATCCAATAATCATGGTCGTATCATTTGCAATAGCAAAACCATTGAACTTTGAGCCCCTGAAAAACGAGCCATTCGAATTGAAGGGGACAAAGACGCTGCCCAAGTTAGCATAATCTCCATGATTAGAGCTAATAAATGTTTAAATCAAGGATGCTTAGCATTCATGACCTACGTCACCGAAGAATATAAATCAAAGAAGATAAAGGACGTACCTATTGTCTCCAAATTTTCTGACGACTTTCCCAATGAGTTGCCAGGAATTCCTCCCAATTGAGAAGTCGAGTTTAAAATTGACCTCATGCATGGAACCGCACCAATCGCCAAAGCCCCGTATCACATGGCTCCAACCGAATGAAAGAATTGAAGAAACAATTAGACGAGCTGCTCGAGAAAGGATTCATCCGTCCAACTTCATCACCGTGGGGAGCGCCAATTCTCTTTGTCAATAAGAAGGATGGATCAATGCGAATGTGTATAGACTACCGAGCCCTGGACAAAGTAACCATCAAAAGCCGATACCCATTACCCCGAATTGATGATTTGTTCGACTAACTGCAAGGAGAAAGCTACTTCTCTAAGATAGATATGCGTTCCGGCTATCATCAATTGAAAGTCCAATCCGAAGATATCCCGAAAACCGCATTCCGAACAAGGTATGGACATTATGAATTCACGGTCATGCCGTTTGGTCTCACTAATGCCCCAGCTGCATTCATGGATATGATGAACCGAATCTGTAAACCTTACTTAGATAAATTTGTTATCGTGTTCTTCGACGACATACTTATTTATTCTAAATCAAGGGAAGATCATGAAACGCATCTCAGAATCCTGCTTTAACTACTTAGAAACGAGAAGTTGTACGCCAAATTCTCGAAATGTGAATTTTGGCTTCACGAAGTATAGTTTCTTGGTCACATCATAAATGTGAATGGCACCCCGATAGTGCCAAAATGTATCAATACCTTAAGCTGAACTGCTGGTGAAATGGAATGAAAAAGGACATCTCTTTGCATGTTGCAAAATGTTTGACGTGTTTGAAAGTCAAGGTTAAACATCAAAAGCCCTCGGGATTGCTTCAGCAACCCGAACTCCCCCTTTGGAAGTGGGAAATGATAACTATGGACTTCGTCACAAAACTCCCGAAAACTACACGAAAACATAATGCAATTTGGGTCATCGTCGATAGGTTAACCAAATCCGCTCATTTTATACCTATTAACGATACCTATTCCATAGATTGATTAGCATGAATCTATGTAAACAACATCGTTTCATTGCATGGAGTACCTTTGTCTATCATCTCTGAGTGAGATAGTCGTTTTACATCTCACTGCTGGAAAAGTTTTCAACAAGCGTTAGGAACCCAACTAAATCTTAGCACTGCCTATCATCCTTAAACCGATGGGCAAAGAGAAAGAACAACTCAAACGCTTGTAGATATGATCCGCGCTTGTGTGATTGACTTAGGCGGAAGTTGGGATGATCATCTTCCCCTAATGGAATTTTCATATAACAATAGTTATCACACAAGTATTCAAGTTGCACCGTTCGAAACGTTATACGGTCGAAAATGTAGAACGCCGGTTTACTGGTCTGGAACTGTAGATAATCAATTATCTGGACCCAAAATAGTCCAAGAAACCACCGATAAGGTGATGCAAATTAGAGAACGACTTAAGACGGTGCTAGACCGACAAAAGAGTTACGTTGATACCCGGTGTAAGCCGTTAGAATTCAATATAGGTGATAAAGTCTTATTGAAAGTTTCACCTTGGAAGGGTGTTGTTCGCTTCGGTAAGAAAGGGAAGTTAAGTCCACGCTTTGTAGGATCATTCGAAGTACTCGAGCGAATCGGTATTGTCTGTAAGGCCCCGTTACCGGTGCCTCACATTTGGACGTTGGATTTACTCATTCACATAGTTCTAGCCATCAGAGTTAATAAAAACATTCGCGAAATATAAAAACTTTCATAAACATTACATTAATCCATAACTTGTCTTAGAATAAACACCTTGTCTTTCAAAATAACATAATATTTAACATAAACGTCTTCTGATGCCAGCCTCTTATTCAATACCATGTGTTCCCCTCAAGCGAGCTGTCTTAGTCTACTCACCTGCGTGCATACTAAAAGTCAGCTACGCTGAGTGAGTTCTAGTTAATAACATAACATACTTTACTTACATACATACATACTTTCATAATCCAAATTCTACTTTACTCTATTCTATTCTGCCTCGGATATTATTAGGGTCCGGTCCCTTTTTCTGCCTTGGATATTATTAGGGTCCAGTCCCTTTTTCTGCCTCGGAAGTTATCAGGGTCCGGTCCCTTTTTCTGCCTCGGAAGTTATCAGGGTCTGGTCCCTTTTTCTGCCTCGGAAGTTATCAGGGTCCGGTCACTTTTCTACCTTTCTATCTCTTACATTCATTCATACATACATACGTATCATTCATAGTTCATACATAACATTCATATTCATAATCATAACTTGGCAGTACGTGCAATATCCGAAGATCGTTGACGTACTGACAAGCAATCATTCATACATTATACATAGCATTCATATTCATAACTATAACTTGACAGTACGTGCAATATCCGATGATCGTTCACGTACCGACAAGCAATCATTCATACCGTACACATATATCACATAGGGCATACACTTATCACTTAGGATAAGTGTATTAACAAATCACATCGAGTATGCACACAGCCCCGAAAACATAACAAGGAATGGGGCTAGAAACTCACCTGAATGCGGTTACGTTCGCCGTTAATCGTAATCTCTCTCTTGAGCTGTGCACGACTAACTGTATAATATTTACATGTATTAATTAACTATTACTACTCATATCATATTTCTAGCTTTATATAACCCACAACGAACGGGGGTCCGGGGGCAGCGCCCCTGGCGGCGGGGTTCTAGGGGCGGCTGCCCCTAGCGGGGTCCAAGGGGCAGAGCCCCTGGCTGGGGTTAAGCTGGGCTTATCACATTTTCCATTAACATTTTAAATCATTTTCTAAGCTGGGCTTATTTGCAAGGCCTAAGTTAATGGGTCAGTTTGCTTTATATTAGTTATAGGCTTAACTTCGTGTGGACTTAGCTGGTTCAAGCCCAACTGTCCATTATGGCCCAACTAGATTCAGCCCAGAACCCAATCAGTGAACTGGCCGAGAACTCCTTGGCAGAGAACTCGTGGCCGAGAACACAATGTTGACCGAGAACACATGTTTGGCCGAGAACCTTCATGGCCGAGAACTCGTTGGCCGAGAACTCTCCTTGACCGAGAACTTGGTCATCGAGAACTCTTGGTGATTGCATGTTTGACCGAGAACCATACGGTTGACCAAGAATTCTCCCATTTGGCCGAAATCCCAGGTCTGATGATCCCAGTTCATATTTTCTTATTCACAAATCATTTTTACTCATCACTGTTAATCGTTTTATGTTTTATAACCAGAATTTCAACTAACCTTTAACTATTTTGCACCCACCACTATGCCAATATCTAGATCAAATTCGTTTTAGGCATAAAGTTTGGACCTTTATAAGTTTAAAACGTTCTAGGCTAGATCTAGAGTTTCCTTTATGAACCGTTTATATCTATGAGTCCATTTCATCCATTTTAATCATCAAGTTTGTATTTTTATGAAACATCTAGACCTGATCTACTCTAGGATCAAGTTTCATGGCAAAACGTTCATAAAAATGTAACCTTTAAGCTTAAAACGTACCTTTAGACTTAGTAGAGTCACGGCTAGCTTGATACACGACCTTGGACTCGTTAGCTTACTTGTATGATCGAAGATCTATGATTACTATGATCGGTGTATGGTTTGGATAATGGGTGGCGGCTAAGGAAGGTATTTTATGGCTTAAGTGTGTGTTTTAAGGTGTAGAGAGAATAAGATGGATAATACGGATGGAAATGGAAAGATTTAGGGTTTAAGGGGTATTTATACTCCCTTAAGCCCATGGACCTAAGGCCTATCTTTCTTTTTTAGTCCATGTTCAACTCCTCTAATTATCCTACTTATCTATCTATCATTATTATTTATAATCTACTAACTTGGGTAAATTCTCGTCCTTTAAAACATATAATATATTAAAATATTATTATTGAAATTTAGGGATGTTACATTGTCACTTACCGTCTGCGACTACCCGAAGAAATGAAAGGGATGCACGATGTATTCCACGTCTCTAATCTGCGTAAATGTCTAGCCGACAAATCCTTGTCAATGCCCTTAAGAGATGTCAAAATAAACGAAAATCTTAAGTTTGTAGAACGACCTCTGCAAATTGAAGACTTTATAACAAAGAAACTTAAGAGGCGAAATTTAAAGTTGGTCAAAGTTAAATGGGACTCTCGAAGAGGACCCGAGTATACTTGGGAATTAGAATCCGAAATAAAGAAAAAGTACCCCCACTTGTTCTAAGAAAGCGAATCTCGCAGACGAGATTCATTCCAAGGTGGGGAGGATGTAACATCGTGAGAATTTTGGATAAAAAATAACAAGTATTCAAAGTACAAAGACCAAAAGTGAAAATCTATATTCTTGACCCATTGCGATACGCGATGGATCAGAAAACAAACCATCGTGTATAACGATGGGTTGTCACAAAAACCAAGAAAAGAAGGTGATAGCTATACGCGATACCTCAAAGTTCACTGATGTGTGCGTGCTAGTGGTATAAAATATGATAGATTGGATATTTAGCTTTTGCACAAGATCGTGTTTTAAATTTATAAAAGTGATTTCTACAAAGACTAAACACACACAAAATAGGCAAGTGTACCTATCGTATATGTAGAATAGTATTGGTAAGAACCAAGTATCTATCCGTGGACACAATGGTTTCTAATAATAAATGATTGTTTTACTTCAATCGGAGGTTTTAATCATTTTGGGGTTGATTTTTAAACTTTTTATAAAATATAAATACTTATATATATAATATATAGGTGACCGAGACAAGAGATTCTAAACGAGTTGTTCAATTATGCGAAGGTTACCATCTAAGATTAAGAATCCACTCCATTTTAGCATTGATAATTAATATGTGGACATGTGATAAACTTGACGTAGCAATATATGATAGATAACTCCTTAAGCCTTAAGCGAGCATCTTCGGCACTAAGGAGATGGTATGCGCATTTTAAAGTCCACCCTTTCCTAATGTCATACCATCTCAATGATGTCGATTTAAGTTGACAAGTAGTTTCGTAAAGTAGAAAGATTAGGATTGACTTAGATTTCTCAAATACCAATTCTAACAACTTCGGGTGGTTGTAGTTCATCACACAACCTCCCCTTGGTTGATTTATGTAGGTTATAATTACACATTCCGTTAAAACTGCAAACATCCACAAACAACCAAACATAAACTGCTGAAAATTGGGTATGGAATCATCCATCCCTTGCCCTTTCGGGCTAAATTAGTACCTAGCATAATGTCTTTGGCACTCATGACCATAATAGTATCCAAACCAACATAAACACAAACAAACAAGTACGATGAAAAGTAAATTGTTCAAAACACATATATTAATAAGTTCATAAAATAACGCCAACCCGTGCCCGTGCCCATGCCCAACCTACCTGTGCCGCCAATCGTCAGTTACCCGTGTCCGGGTTAAACGGTCCCCACTGCCTGTCCATGCGATAGCCCAATCGTTCAATCTCTCGCCTCGTTGCTTCATACTCGGCTGCACGCTGTGCATCGGAGGTAGCCATTTGCCCGTTGATCCTGTTAAATGAGGCGGTAGTGTTAGTTGAGAATTGATCGATCAGTCCATATATACCCTCCAAAGAGTATCGGCTATCATGTGATGAACTGGGGCCGGCCTTGATGAAGATGGGCCTCCTGTCTGATGGTAGGTTCGGCGGCGGTGTTGTCTGGGCGGTGATTGTCGTCTCTCATGCACATCCTGTATCATCATCTCTGACTGGTCTTCTGGGTCCCAAACCTGATTGTACTTGTCACAAAATCTCCACACTTGAACATTGCTTCTTTATCCCACATATCTAAATTCTTCTTTATGTTAAAGGATGCTAAGAATTCCTTTGTTAGTTCCGTTACGGCCTCTCCTGTTTGCTCAAAAACCCTCTTTCATGGCCCCGTCACAAACATGTTGTATCGGTTCCATTGATTAACTTGGCGTAGGGTGTCTTGGCAAGCATAGAAATTTGGTTCAGGGATTCGCATGTTCAAGTGGCTTAGTCTTGCATTGGCTTGCCTATCTCTTGCATCATGTCCAGTGAAGACTAAAAATGCATGAACTTCTTCCCCATACTTGGCCATCTGCAATTTAAACCTAAACTAGTCAGAACTTATGAAAAATTTTCAATTTGCTGAAACAGAAGGAAAAGCACGGCGGCGTGCTTTCAGGAGCACGGTACCGTGCTGCTGCTTATGGTTCGATTCCTTTGATGTTTGACTTTTGGTTGACCACGGCTCGTGTTGTTTTGTGCACAGCTCGTATTTTTAATACCGATTTCTAACTTACTTAGACTCGAACCCTCGTTTCTAACCGGTTATATCAATTGGGTTTAATGGTTTGTCGAGTATTTATTCTAACGCCCAAAACCCGAATTGTTTCTTCCAATTAATCCCCAACCATCAAACATTCAACAATCTATTCATCATAACCAAGCATAATAACCCATACCCTTTTCGGGTTTTGACCCGATTTGGTCGATTTGAACAACTTTAGGGTTAATGTAAACCTAGAATGACGAATCTGAGTAATGCACTTGTTAAATTAACATACCTTAGGTTTAGGATTAAATATTAGATGAAGAAATTTGCAAAATGGTTGAAGGTCGGCGGTTCTCGGTTTAGAATGCAGTGAAATTAGGGTTGGATGTGCTAGTAAGTTATTTTATCAAAGTTAAAACTCGTAACTGCCCTGACACCAAAAACACGGCCCCGTGCTTTTGGAGCACGGTACCGTGCTGCTTAGTGCAGACATTATTGTTTTGTTTATTTTGTCAAGCTGGTTTGTTTTTACTGATTTTTATTTTTTTGGTTATTTTGATATGGTAATTAAAAATCCAAAATTTCATTAAAACATAAAATTAAAGACATAATTTAAAGATAGATGAAATGAAAAGTACAACAACTCTCGGATCCTAACACATAGTACTAGCGGGAACAACTTCAACATGAAACAAAGTCAGAACTTCAACGGCCACCACCCCCGAACAAGTCCTGAATGTGTGGTGGTGCTCGTTTGGCAGCCAAAAGTTCGTCAAGCTTTTTGTTGAGCGTGACGAGTTCTCGGTTGAGAAAGTTAAGTTTGGAAGTCACATCTTTGTGGTGGCCATCCACAACATGGAAGTTCTCGAACCTAAGCAAGTCGACTTTGTTAATCAACTCGATTACTCGAGCCTCGGTTTGCATGTTGCTCTTAACTTGGTCTCTTACGATGCATTGGAGTCTCATGATTTGTTCCTCAGGGAAGGAAGATTCATGTTGTTTCCCCTTCTTCACTGGCTTCCATTCAACCCGTTTTCCTTCCATTTAGGTAGTTTTTGTTTGGTGTGAATGGAATAGTGAATTTATAAATGCATTATATAGAGACTGGAAAGTTGAACACGGCACCGTGTTTATTGGAGCACGGCCCGTGCTGCTAGAAGAATAAATGTTTCTGAGTCAGAGAATTGTACGGAGTCAGCGTGTATCATGCTGAAGATTCTGGGGTGACCACGGCCTCGTGCTTAGGAAAGCACGGCCCGTGCTTTTTGTCATAGTGTATTTCTTTTTTTTTTAGTTTTCAACATAATTTAAGATCCGGAATTTTTAGAATGACGTTTATTGTAATAATTTGGAAGTTTGGTCATCTAAAGATTACTTTTCATTAAATAAAGATCCTAGAACAGTTACGGGGTAAGCCCGGGTTTCCTAAGAAAAGAAAATAATCGGGTTAAGCCCGAAGTCCTAACACATTGTGCTTAATGCACTTTTTAACACATAAAAACATAAAATTAAGTTTCTTAGAGCTCTCCGAAAGGCTCTCCTCCTCCGAACAGTCCTGGTGGTGGAGAATACGTGAAACCGAGAACTTGAAACTGGAGTTGCTCGTTGATGTCTCGAAGTTCCATTTTCATGTTTTCCACCGATTTGGTGAGTTGCACGAGACGCATCTCCGCAAGGACATTCATTTCGGTGAGTTCTTTCATGAGTTCTTGAAGTTTCAAGAGAAGCTCGGTTTTGAAAACATGGCGGGCATCGTTTCTCGGATGTCGGGAAATGGAAATTGCTTCATTCATCTCAGTTGGCATGCTGAATTATCAGAGGTTTTTGGTTTTGGTTTGTGCAAGGAATGCAATGACAAAAGGTGCCTTTTATAACCAAACAGGATACCGAGCACGGTATCGTGCTTTTGGAAGCACGCCCCCGTGTTTTTACTCTGACAATTCTGTTACAAACCAGACTTACTGAGATTTTTGCAGCGTAGATGCCCGCCCGCATTTTTAGGCACGGGACCGTGCTTTAAGGAGCACGCCCCCGTGGTTTTCTGAAATAATTTTTTTTTAAAGTAAAACAATATTTATAAGGCCTACTTTTGTAAAGGTCTTGGCCAGACCTTGTTTCCTTAATGTCTTATTTAAAAAGTTTATAGGGTTAGTACCTCCAAAACTTCTTTAAGTGGACCGTCGATGTATGGTTTTAATCGATGTCCATTGACTTTGAACTTTTGGCCGTTTGAACTTGAAATTTCGATGGTTCCATAGTCAAAAACTGTTTCAACTACGTATGGACCTGTCCATCGGGATTTCAGTTTTCCTGGGAAAAGACGTAAACGATCGTTATATAACAGTACACGATCGCCGGCTTAAAATTTCTTGTTTCCTTTTAAATGAGCGTCGTGTATTTGTTTAGTCTTTTCCTTGTAGGACCAGGAATTTTCGTTGTCCATTGTCCTCAGTTCCTCGAGCTCACGAATTTGATATTCCCGGTTTGCTCCGCGGACGTTAGATAAAAATTCACTGCTCTGAGGGCCCAGTATGCTTTGTGTTTTAATTCTACTGGTAGATGACATGCCTTCCCGTAAACGAGCTTGAAGGGTGTCGTTCCTATGGGAGTTTTGTAGGCCGTCCTGAGGGCCCACAATGCGTCATCTAACTTTTCTGCACAATTTTTGCGATTCATCCCCACACTTCTTTCCAAAATCCTCTTAATTCCTCAGTTTGAGACCTCCACCTGCCCACTGGTCTGCGAGTGATATGGTGTTGCTAGTCGGTGGTGAACCCCATATCGTGCTAAAACCTTGTTCATTAGGGTGTTACAGAAGTTAGTACCTCTGTCGCTGATGAGGGATTTTGGGGTACCGAATCTTGAGAATAACTTTTTCAGAAATCGTACAACTACTCGAGCATCGTTGGTGGGAAGAGCTTGTGCTTCTACCCATTTAGACACGTAGTCGACTGCTACAAGGATGTATTTATTTCCGAATGAGTTAGTAAATGGCCCCGTGAAATCTATCCCCCATACATCAAAGATTTCACAAATTTGAATGCATTTTTGAGCCGTCTCATTTTTTGATGAGATGTTCCCGGCTCTTTGACAAGCATCGCATGCTTGGATCAAAGTATGTGTATCCTTGTATATAGTGGGCCAGAAAAATCCTGCATCAAACACTTTCCTAATCGTGGTGGTGGTACCGTGGTGTCCGCCTGTTGGTCCTTCATGGAAATGTTTGAGAATGTCTAAGGCCTCTTTTCCTACTACGCACCTACGAATGACTTGATCCGCACCTATCCTAAACACGTATGGATCTTCCCAGAAGTAAAACTTAAGATCGGAGAAGAATTTCTTCCGCTTTTGATGAGTAAGTCCTTTTCTGAGGATCCTACAAGCTAAGTAATTGGCGAAGTCGGCATACCAAGGACTTTCGTCCTTTTCTTCTATCACTCCTTGAATGTGCATGAGAACCTCATGTGGGAAATTATCGTTGATCATTTCTTCTTGAAGCTCTTCGGGAGTTGGACATTCTAATCGTGAAAAATGGTCTGCGGCTACATTTTCTGCTCCCTTTTTGTCTTTAACTTTGATGTCAAATTCTTGGAGTAGTAGGATCCATCGGATGAGGCTAGGTTTGGCATCTTGTTTGTTGAATAGGTATCGTATTGCGACATGATCGGTGTAAACTATGGTTTTGGAAAGAACTAGGTATGATCTAAATTTTTCAATAGAAAATACTACTGCTAGTAACTCTTTTTCAGTTGTGGTATAATTCTCATGTGCTTCGTTAAGAGTTTTACTGGCATAGTAAATTGGGTGAAAGTGTTTTTCTTTGCGTTGTCCGAGTACGGCTCCAACTGCAAAATCACTTGCATCGCACATGATTTCGAATGGAAGTGTCCAGTCGGGTGTGGTCATGATTGGTGCGTTGACAAGTTTGTCTTTCAGTGTATTGAATGACTCAACACATTCCTCAGAGAAGACGAATGGTGCGTCTTTCTCTAGAAGTTTGGTCATAGGTCTTGAGATTTTTGAGAAGTCTTTTATGAAGTGGGGGTAGAAACCAGCGTGACCTAGAAAACTTCTAATGGCTTTGACTGAAGTTGGTGGTGGGAGTTTGGATATGGTTTCTATTTTGGCCCTATCAACTTCTAGTCCGTTTTGAGAAATCTTGTGACCTAGAACAATGCCTTCCTTTACCATAAAGTGACATTTTTCCCAGTTGAGCACTAGATTTACTTCTTCACACCTAGCTAGCATTTTGTCTAGGTTTTTCAGACAATGATCGAAGGAATCTCCAAAGACTGAGAAGTCGTCCATGAAAACTTCCATAGAGTTTTCGATCATTTTATGAAAGATGGCCACCATGCAGCGTTGGAAGGTGGGTGGCACATTACATAATCCAAATGGCATTCTTCGGTAAGTGAAGGTTCCGTATGGACATGTAAAAGTAATTTTCTCCTGATCTTCAGGAGCAATGGGAATCTGAAAGTATCCGGAAAATCCATCAAGAAAACAGTAGAACATTTTTCCAGATAATCGTTTGAGCATTTGATCTATGAAAGGAAGTGGAAAATGATCTTTTCTTGTGGCATCATTAAGCTTCCGGTAATCGATGCAAACTCGCCAGCCTGTGATGGTCCTCATTGGTATTAGTTCGTCCTTCTCGTTCATTACGACTATCATTCCTCCCTTCTTGGGTACTACCTGAATGGGACTAACCCAAGGTGAATCCGAGATCAAGTAGATTAATCCGGCGTCAAGCAGTTTGATTACTTCCTTCTTCACCACATCTTGCATGTTGTGGTTGAGACGTCTTTGATGTTGGACCACGGGTTTGTATTCTTCCTCCATGAGGATTTTGTGGGTACAAAAAGAAGGACTGATGCCCTTGATATCCATGATCTTCCATGCGATAGCCTTCTTATGGTTTTTGAGAACCTTAAGAAGTTCGTCTTTCTCTTCTTTAGAAAGGTGAGATGAAATAATTACTGGGAGTTGAGAATCTTTCTCTAGAAAGGCGTATTCAAGATGTTTTGGCAGTTCTTTTAACTCTAAGGCTGTTGGTTCTTTGATTGATGGTTTTGAGTTTCATTGTTTTCAATGATTTCGTATATCGTTTCTGATTCTTCGTGGTAGTTGTTATTGAAATTTTCATTTTCTAAAATGGGTTTGTTTAGTGTTTTTCTAAGATTTGTGTTTCTAGGGGAGTATTGATGGAGGAATCTCGCATATAGCAACTTACGATGGAGTCTATGATATCAACATAGTATAAGGTGTCATCGTGTTGTTGCGGATATTGCATAGATTTTTCTATGTCAAAAGTGATTGCCTCATCATTGACCCTAAGAGTGAGTTTGCCGGTGCAAACATCAACGATAGCCTTTGCGGTGGCTAAAAAGGGTCTTCCTAAAATTAGAGGTACACTTTTGTCTTCCTCCATATCTAGAATCACAAAATCTACTGGGAAAACGAACTTGTCAATTTTGACAAGCATGTTTTCAACAATGCCCCGAGGATATTTTACGGATCGATCAGCTAACTGAATGCTCGTGCGGGTGGGCTTTGGTTCTTCTATCCCTAGTTTTGCAAAAACCGCATAAGGCATCAAATTAATACAAGCTACTAGGTCAGCCAGGGCATTGCTAACAGATAAATTTCCTATGAGACAAGGGATAGTAAAGCTCCCTGGATCGGTCATCTTTGTCGGTAGCTTGCTTTGGAGGACAGCTGAACATTCTTCACTTAGGGTGACATGCGAGAGTTCCTCCAGCTTCCTTTTGTTTGTCAGCACTTCTTTGAGAAACTTGGCGTATTTTGGCATTTGAGCGATAGCTTCGACAAAAGGGATGTTGATATGGAGTTGCTTAAAAAGTTCTAGAAACTTCCCATACTGGGCTTCCAATCGCTCCTGCTTCAGTCTTCCAGGGTATGGAATAGGCGGAACATAGGTTCGGACTGGTTCCTTAGGCTGTACTGTGCTTGTTGGGGTCAGCCTTTCCTGTGTTTCATCAGGAGACTTTTTCTCCAAAGCTGGTGGAACAACAGTGGTTGTACCACTCCCGAGTGTGACGGTGTTAGCGATCGCATTCGGGTTGGTGATTGTATTGCTTGGAAGAGTGCCAGGTGGTCTTTCGGATAATTGTCGGGAAATTTGTCCGATTTGGGTTTTTAGGTTCTGAAGTGATGCTTGTTGACTTTTGAGATCAGCTTCATGTTTTAATAATACTCCGCTGATATCAACAGCTCTTGAGTCGGCTTTCTTTTCTGCTTCAATTGTTTTAGTCATCAATTGGATTAGCTTTTTACTTCGATCTTCGAGTAGCTTGGGTTTTGATGGCTACTAGAATTTTGATCTTGAAATTGAGGTTTAGGTTGGAAGGGTTGATTCATAGGTCTCTTTTCGAATCCGGATAAAGGTTGAGTGTTACCTCAGACTTTCCAGCTGAAATTCGGGTGGTTTCTCCATCCTGGATTGTAGTTATTGCTGAAAGCGTTGTTCTGTCGAGCGATGAAATTGACTTCTTCCATGGCCATAATGACTTGTTTACAGTCACTCGTCTTATGACTTCCTCCACAAGTGTCACAAGTGAGTCTGGTTTTTGATAGTTCGGCTTGAAGTTGTTCGAATTTTTTAGAAAGAGCTTCAAGCTGTGCTGTGATAAGAGTGTTGGAGTCAACGTGGTGTATTCCTTTATGGGTAGGTGTAGATCTTGGTGGGTTGTAAGCGAAACTCTTCTTTGCGGCTTTCTCCAGGACTTCAAATGCTTCGTTAGGTGATTTGGATCCCAGGTCTCCACCAGCGATCTGGTCGATGGCCTGTTTGTTTTGACTGGATTGTGCGTCAAAGAAAGTTTGGACTTGTAACCACACGCTCAGTCCATGATGTGGGAATCTTCTCAGAAGACTTTTATATCTTTCCCATGCTGCGTGTAGCGATTCATCATCATCGGTCCGGAATCCGGTAACGCTGGCTCGGTATTTGGCAGTTTTGTCAGGCGGAAAATATTTGAGGAGAAACTGTTCAACCATCTGGTCCCAAGTGGTGATGGAACAAGAGGAAATAGATTCTATCCATTCTAGGGCTTGGCCCCTTAGAGAGAAAGGAAAGAGTTTGAGTTTGATTTGATCGTCTGAACAGTTTTGGATTTTAAAAGTTCCGCAGATTTGTAGAAATCGAGATATGTGAGAAAGAGGATCTTCGTCGAGGAGACCATGAAATTGAACTGAATTTTCTACCATATGAATGGTGCTTGATTTGATTTCGAAATTTTCGGTAAATTCGGGTGGAGCCACTCCATTGTCATAGCCTTCGAGAGATGGCTTGGCATAATGGCTCATGTTTGGCTCATTGTTCTGGGCCGCCATCATTTCTTCGGTTTGATTTTCTTCTGATGCGGTGGCGTCTACTGATTCGTCTTTGATTGCTTCTGCGGTTTCTGTAGTCCGTTTACGAGTTCATCGACAAAAGAGTCGTTCCGGTTCAGAAATTGGAGAAACAAGCTCACGCTCAAAAGTAGAGGACATACATGAGGTTAAATCAAAATTACACTAAAGTAAAAGTTAGTTAAAGTTAGTCTAAGTTGAACTATAAGTTAAGCTATTTTAAACTAAACTAATGTCTAAGTTAGTTAAACTATTTCAAAAGTAAGGTAAATAAAGGTTAAAAAATTAGGCTAGCCGTAAAATTATATAGTTTAATATTTAGTAAAAAATTAAAGATAAAATAAAATAGAAGTTAAAAATTTATATAATTATAGACAATGATTAAATTAAAACTTGGATCGTTCTTAGAAACGTATCGTGTCCCCGGCAACGGCGCCAAAAACTTTTATGTGTGCGTGCTAGTGGTATAAATATGATAGATTGGATATTTAACTTTTGCACAAGATCGTGTTTTAAATTTATAAAAGTGATTTCTACAAAGACTAAACACACACAAAATAGGCAAGTGTACCTATCGTATATGTAGAATAGTATTGGTAAGAACCAAGTATCGATTCGTGGACACAAAGGTTTCTAATAATAAATGATTGTTTTACTTCAATCGGAGGTTTTAATCATTTTGGGGTTGATTTTTAAACTTTTTAAAAAATATAAATACTTATATATATAATATATAGGTGACCGAGACAAGAGATTCTAAACGAGTTGTTCAATTATGCGAAGGTTACCATCTAAGATTAAGAATCCACTCCATTTTAGCATTGATAATTAATATGTGGACGTGTGATAAACTTGTCGTAGCAATATATGATAGATAACTCCTTAAGCCTTAAGCGAGCATCTTCGGCACTAAGGAGATGGTATGCGCATTTTAAAGTCCACCCTTTCCTAATGTCATACCATCTCAATGATGTCGATTTGAGTTGACAAGTAGTTTCGTAAAGTAGAAAGATTAGGATTGACTTAGATTTCTCAAATACCAATTCTAACAACTTCGGGTGGTTGTAGTTCATCACACAACCTCCCCTTGGTTGATTTATGTAGGTTATAATTACACATTCCGTTAACATATGGTTTCTTTAACTAATTTGATATCCTAAGCAAAGCCATTTTCGGATTACCAAGGTTTAGAAAAATACACCATAACTTATATCTCATCATTTCTAAGTACAATATAAGGATCCATGTTTCGATAATGTATCAAAGTATTTCTATCTTTCAAGAACATGAATCGATCATGAACGATTGCCAATGATATTGACAACCACCAACTTTGATTTAGTGATTTAAGATGGTGAAACATTTCTCATCAAAAGATAATTGTAATAAAACCATGTACTTTACTAGACTACATCACATGTCTTGGTTAATTATCAAGTAAAACAAAGCTTCTTCATAGATTTTAGATGGTAAAAGAAGTTTAGCTCATAATGAGCATAGTGATAAACATTAAGATGATTGATAATAACAAATACATGATTAAACTTGGAACAATCTAACCAAATGTAGATGAATCCTTCTTCTTAATGATGGTAATGATGGTTGATGATGATGATTAGTGGTGATAACCTCCAAATCTTCAAACTCTTCACTAGATCTTTAGAGTGAGTGTTAGTGTGTGTTTTTATAAGTGAAAACCGGAGAGAATTCTTTTCAAGGCACGCCAAATGAGTGCAACATGAGCCACTATTTATAGACATTCTGGATGGTGAGGCACGGCCCCGTGCTTGATGAGCACGCCCCCATGCATTTTTATGACATGTGCCAGATTTGTTTTGTCTTTTCTGTGACGTGGCCACGGCCCCGTGGTTGGTAGGCATGGCCCCGTGATTTTTAGTGACACGTGCTCAATTCTTCTTTGTCTTTTCTGTGTTCTCGTCCACGACCCCGTGCATGATGAGCACGGCCCCGTGATTTTGCTTCCAGATTTTGTCTTTTCTTGTGTCAGAAGCATGGGGGCATGTTTCTTGAGGTATGGGGGCGTGTTTCTTTGTTTTCTTGTGTTTTCTTCTGTTTTTCTTCGTATTTTTGCTTGTTTCTTCGTTTGAGGCTTTGTTTCACCTGAAATTATGTTTTATTATTATAAGTAGTCTTTTATGCTATGTTATTGGATAGAAATTGCAGTTTTTAGAGATTATTTGATGCCGAAAAGATGTATATTTATATGTACATCAAACATCCCCACACTTGAACATTGCTTGTCCTCAAGCAATCCTCTTATAAATATCCTCTAAAAAACAGCAAATTTAGATCATAGCTATCCCTTAAGTGAGCTTCAAGAAGACGAAACAAAATAACCAATCTTTATGTTAGTGATAAAAGAGATAGAACTTTTGTTTTCATGAGTTTCCGTTTATGCAAAACGTCACGTTCTCACAATGTTCACTCACACTCGGTTTTATATCTGATCATACCTGTGATGTAAGTATGTGAACACTCTTAGCCAAAATGCAACCTGTGATAAATAAGCTTATAACAAGTTCAAATCTCTACCTTTTTGAAGGGTTGCATAGATCATAAGGTAAAAAAAGGGGTTTTGGTTTAGTGTGAGTCGGAATTGGTATTTTGTGGTGGTTCAAGGGTTAATGGTAAATACAACTTCCACTGTTTTGTTGGGAGTTTTGGATAGAAATTGCAGTTTTTAGAGATTATTTGATGGCGAAAAGATGTATATTTATATGTACATCATTCACTCGCCATCGCGTATCACGATGACGAGGCCTGAAAGCAATGACACGTGCCCCGCCACATATCCCCATGTGGCAAGCCCACTTCTTGCGTGACAAGCCTAGTCGCGATACGCGATGACTTCCGAATAGGTCCATCACGTATCGATCCAATAAAATATAATTAATGGATCTGTTAACCCATCGCTATACGCGATGGATCCTAGGCAAGACCCATCGCGTATCGCGATGGGTCAGCTCGATCAGCCCTATAAATAGGGCCATCAGCCCTTATTTCATTCACGCACTCAAGTTATATCTCACTAGAAATCTCTCACTACCTCGTAAAGCGTGTCCTGACGTGCCTCGTAATCCCTGCCTAAAACCAACGTTACCTCGAAGTACGTGCTATAAACCGAAGACGTTTCCTCGAAGTACGTGTCACCCCGAGACGACCCGACACCTCGCCTCGAAGAGCGTGCCGAAGAAAATCAACGACCCGACGTGCCTCGATTTATGTGCAAGAAAGTGTTTATCAAGATTCTTGAGAAAGGTGCAAGCGTCGACGTGCTGCCCGAGAGTCTAGGAATTATAAGCCAACTAAGGTAGGGGTAATGCCCGAATAAAATATTAATATAATATTAAAAAGGCTTAGACCCTAGTCGAGGGTATACTCGATACCTCGAGAATAAACAAAAGAAAATATAACAAAGAAAATATAAATAAGAAATATGAATGATAAGTAATTTTTTGTTATTAATATTATTTAAGTTTATTATCTAAATAATATGTAAGGAAATAAAGTATACGTTTCTTCGAGAAAAAGAAACGTAGTTTTTAGAAAAGTAAAACAAGTAAAACTAAAAGTTTAAAACTTGATAAATAAATAAAAGATATTTTGAACTAAATGTTCGAGTAGAAACTATAATCGAGGTAAAGATTATACAAAAATAGACTAAAGGTCTATAGCTAAATTATTGATCTAGTAATAACAAAAGGTTGTACTCATACTATAGGTCCAAGATAGCTAAAGAAAGACTAATCGATCACTGAAGTGAAGCTGATCCTTTCAAAGGTAGAATACGCCCCAAACTTTTTACTTCTTTAATCGAGTCAAAGTAAATTGATTACAAGAGATTGCGTATCTCTAAAACATTATGAACAAATGTAATCGCTGGCCCTTAGGCTGTCGTGTACATTTGTTTGGATCTTTAGATATGTGGTTAGCCGGTGGGCACACCGCTCCACACCTAGTTATATGCCTCCGCCACAATGGGCCGAACCTAAGTTATGTCTAAGAGAGGTAGTCATGTGTATACCGATGGTAGCTAAGTAATCTCGAACGCTACGATGTTTGCTGAGCGGTTTCGAGTAGAGCTTAAGTTTATAATTGTGTTTATGTTTTAACTTGATTATTCTTAAGCCAAGATTGGCCGAGACCTAAGTTATGTCTTGAGGGGTAATTATGTATATAAAATATTTTTGCGTCAACTTATTCACCAGCATGTGTTGCTGACATATTTTAAACCTGTTTTACAGGTAACGAAGGATAGGCGCTTGGGAAAGACGTAGTGACCAGTAGGCGATCTTTTTGTTAAAACATTAAATATTTAAAATGGTGGTTTATTAACAAGTAATCTTTTTGTAAACATTAACCGGGAATTTTTAAATCCCGTGTTTTGATAATATGTAATTATAAATATTTTAATCCACGCTAATATATTTCCGCATTAACCCGTAATTCTGATCTAATTTATCTAATTACAAAAAGGGTACCAACTTATGATCATACTCCCATGCTGCATGGGAGTGTGACAGTATTTTTTTAATCGTCCATGCATATATGCATTTTTTACTCAATAGAACAAGAAACTGCATGACTAGTTCACATTTCAACGTATGCTAACATGTTGTAGAATCATTCATGAAAAGATATAATTGTTCATCCATTATATGTATTTTTGTTGTCATTATGTGTTTAGGGTTTGGATCCAATACAAATGAAATTAACGTGTTAATTGTGAAAATCAAGTAGAGTAATTATGTAATTACACCATAGAGTAATTACAAGTAGAGTAATTATGTAATTACACCATAGAGTAATTACATAATTACTCTACTTATATATATAATTAATCTACTTGATTTTGATTCTACAATTAGCAAGTTAGCTTTGCCCTATGTGTTTAACGGTCGATAGAGAAAATTTCATGTTTGGAATATATTTATGTTTGTTCAAATGATGCCATGTACACTTTTTGTATTCGTTGTGTGCTAATTTGAATTTAGGATTTTTGACCTAGTTTCTTAAAATTTCACTTTTAGGACTAATTATGTAAAAGATCATTGAAAATAAAGTGTAAAACTTAAATTCTAGAGCTAGCTCAGAATTTGTGTCCTAGTTTCTTAAAACGTGAATGAGTTAGGATTATACATTTTCGTTAAGTGAATAAGTTTTCATTACGAACGACGACCGACCCAAAAAATTTAACGTTTGATTGTGAAAAATCTGAACATCGAAAAAAGGGGACCCAGTGGGAAAAAATCCTGGGTCCACCACTGGTTAATGGTCCATCATGCTCATGACTACGTATCAAAACCAATGAATAGTCATCTGCCACGTCTCACGCCGAGGTTGATTGCTTAACCGGGTCATGTAACTTCGTAGCGAATCATTATGTATACCAATGGCAGTCCTCCATACATTGGAAACTCTTGACGAACCCTTAAGGATTCAGATGATGACCTTCGCCATCTATAAACTTTGCTTATTTGCACGTCATACTCTAAACTTTAAATTTGTGTAATGACTATTTAGCCCTTCTAATTCAATAGTTGGCCAAACTAGCACGAAACTTTTAGGATGTTACAAGTCATGACCATCATGGTGATATAGTTGGCATTGAGGTGTGCATATGCCCCTTCCACGTTAAGAATAAGAACCCGGTTTATAGTTTGACCGGCCACATAAGCTTTTCTTACCATATAAGCAAGGATTTTCATCACATGAATTATTGTTTGTGTGGATGCAAAAGATAAAGACAATGAGAATATAGAAATACAAGGAAACCACTCATTTATTAAAGAAATACTATTATATAACAAATTTTGACTAATTATAAATCTCTAACTAATATCTCAAATACCAACCAAATAATATTTGGTGCGATGGTGATGTTCACAATGTATCCACGTGATTTGTTTACTTCAAAAGCAATATATATGCTACTAGATTAAGATTTCTTCTTCTTCTTCTCATACAAAACTAGTGGGACCTCATAAAGATTTGGCCGCTCGACTTCTAGAACTAAGCTTATGGTGTTTTGGAAAGTTTTTCGTTGAATCCAGGGATGAGTTGCGAATTTCCTCAAGTTGTCTAGTTCCTTTGCCATTGTACTTTTTATAAATTTCAATGCAAAAAGGGTCCGCTAAAGCTTTGTCGACTGAGATTAGTTGTCATGAAATGATTGGTTCAAAATGGAGATATCTATGGAGTTATTGGCTAAAACAAGAATGTTTATTTTTGATAAATATTTAGTCAACGTGTACGTTTTGTTAAATTTTTCCGTTAGCGAAAGTATCCGTGAGTTCGAATAGGAACACATATAGACTAAACCAAACCCCGTAAAATTTGTGTTAGGTTTGTGGCGTGTGAACTTCAATCCGGTAAATTACTTTCTAAATGAATCCATGAGCTTTGTTAATTACTAAACAAACCCAAAATTATTAATGGAAAACAAATACAACCAAAGACTTTTTGAAAATTTTGTTATATTTGATGTGGTCTAAAATATACAAATTATTATAAACATTTTCCTATACTTTGAGATATTTTGAGCCAGGTTTTTATTGAATATATTTCTGTTTGGCTCATATTTAGATAATTAATGATTTCAAGCGGCAAAGATCATAAATGGTGTAGTCAAATTAAACTTGAAACAGATAAACTAATCAACAAATAAACTGTATACCATTATTGTATTACTCTTTTCAAAATTAAATATCATATAATATAACAATCTAATAAAATTTATATGTACGATACATGTTAAGAGATCATGGGGTGTGTGCATTGATATAATGAATAACATAATAGAAATAAACATTTATAGATGGGTTTAACGTGGGCAAAAGTTATTTTGATTTAGGCTTATGCAACAGTGGGCCAATAAGTGGAGAAAAAGGAATTAAACAAAAGAGTCAAAAAAGTTATAGATTTTGGGAGGTCGGTGAAGGAGATTTAGGTTTGGACGGTTCATATATTTTATTTTGTAAGACAGAAGCTATAAAAGAAAGGGGGACCTTACGCAAAACAAAGGGAGGGGCTCATACCCTACTGCCACCCCCTTTTGACGGAACAGTAGAAGAAAAACAAAAAGAGTTGAAGCAACCAGCCTAGCACCTCAAGCCAGCAAGCACACACGTCAAAATAGTATACGGCCAACCAATTAAAAAAGAAGCAAGCATCCAAGCTCGTGAATTAATTTAAACTCATAAGCTAGTAGCTCAATCATATATATTTCTTTTTCGATGATTCGTAATAAATATTATATCTTTGTTTCATCGATTGGTAAGGTTGGCTAAACTTGTTATACTGTCCGGGTTTGGATGAATACTTTTTAGACTCGTTTTACTCTTGGATTATTATTGATTGGTTCATGTTTGGTGAAGTTTTTATTTATTTGTTTGTGAGGCATATGCGTATTTGGTATTAATTTATAATCAATTTGCTATTCTTTATGCGTCTTTGTGAAAGTCTTTCATGTATGGATGCATATCAGGTTATTTACTGTGTGTTTACAACTAGTTTATGATATATTGTTAACGTATTCAATAGGAACGATAATTGAGAGTTTAGAGATACCTAATATTCTGCCACTTGAGAGACCGGGAGATTATTAAGTGTCGTAGGTTTTGGTCTTTTGCGGGTTATGTGACACTCGTCAATTCTGTTAACCCAAACTCCGTTAATTCAAACTCAAGCTCGCATGAGCTATGTCATTCCAGTTAACGCATTTCTCATTGCATTTAATTAGAGTTTAAATGACACATGACAATCAGTACACAAATAGTCTTTCGGAGTTTCACCGAATCACACACGAGTCGACTCAATCCATTAGTGAACAAATAATAAATATTATAAACAAGTACTTGGTATAAATACGTGTTATGTTTCTATGTAATTTGGTGCTTGGATGTATAACATCATAATATGGATGAAAGAGATTAGTTTGTGCTAGAATTAAACTAAATAGAAGTTGAGGGTGCAAGTTGTAACATGTGAAATAATTAATTATTATATAAACAACTTAATAACACAAACCCTAACCCTTTCCCTCTCTCCCTCTCCCTCTTGTGACGGCAGTCCCCCCTCCCTTGTTCGGCCGAAACACACAACACACACATACAATCAATGATTTCAGGTTTTTATTGAATATATTTCTGTTTGGCTCATATTTAGATATTAAATGATTTCAAGAGGCAAAGATCATAAATGGTGTAGTCAAATTAAACTTGAAACAGATAAACTAATCAACAAATTAAACTTGAAGCTATAAAAGAAAAAGGGGACCTTACGCAAAACAAAGGGTGGGGCTCATACCCTACTGCCACCCTCTTTTGACGGAACAGTATAAGAAAAACAAAAAGAGTTGAAACAACCAGCCTAGCACCTCAAGCCAAAAGCACACACGTCAAAATAGTATACGGCCAACCAAATAAAGAAGCAAGCATGCAAGCTCGTGAATTAATTTAAACTCATAAGCTAGTAGCTCAATCATATATATTTCTTTTTCGATGATTCGTAATAAATATTATATCTTTGTTTCATCGATTGGTATGGTTGGCTAAACTTATTATACTGTCCGTGATTGGATGAATACTTTTTAGACTCGTTTTACTCTTGGATTATTATTGATTGGTTCATGTTTGGTGAAGTTTTTATTTATTTGTTTGTGAGGCATATGCGTATTTGGTATTAATTTATAATCAATTTGCTATTCTTTATGCGTCTTTGTGAAAGTCTTTCATGTATGGATGCATATCAGGTTATTTACTGTGTGTTTACAACTAGTTTATGGTATATTGTTAACGTATTCCATAGTGTGTGACAGAAAACGGTCACACACTCTCTCTCTTTCTCTCTCTAAAAACCACTTTCTCTCTCTAGAAATTAACCCCAATTCGACTCTAATTACCCTCCGATTCGCTCAATTGCACCTGCATTAGCCTCCAATTGATCATCAGTATCGTCAATCCCGTTTAATTCCGTTCAATTCCATTCAATTTCGTTCAATTCCGACGTGTTTTCGTGGTTTAATCAGGCTATTATTCGATTGTTATTATATAAGGTAACAACAGCCCTATTAACCCTTACCGGAGCTCTCCAACACGTCCATAACACCACCGCAGCTCATTATTCTCGATGTACTGTTGTTTCCGGCTATTGTTGTTAACTGCCGCCGCCGCCGTCGTCTATTGCCGCCGCCGGAAAAACGATTAAGGCTCTGTGGAGGTTGCTGGGTTGCTGCGAGGTGTTATCATTGAAGGATCTTAGCTGATTCACCCTCTGCCGCCACCGTAACACGTCGCCGGAGCTCCGCCGTCGCCGCCGCCGCCGCCGAAACTCAAGGGTTGTAGATTGTGTCACGTTTCTAGCTTATTCTCGTTAGCTCACGGTGTCTCGTCCCGGTTTCAATATTGGTGACTTGCTAAAATCCCGGTGAGATCGATTCATATCTTTTATTTTTGTTGGCAATAGGCCTTGATGCTGCTAGAGTAGTCAGTCCAATTTATCTGTTACTGTGTGCCGTGTGTCTATTATTATTATTATTAGTTTTTTGTTACTACTATTATTATTATTATTATTAATTTGGTGTTCTATTGCTTGTGTTTGTGTGATTAGTTGCAACCATAGAGCGTAGGAACCATGACAATTACCTGAGACCATGTCCTGAATCGAGGGGTGTAGGAAAGAGTAAAGATAGGGAGCGTATATTGCGTTTGGCTTCTTGGAATGTAGGAACATTAAATGGTAAGTTGTTAGAATTGGTAGATGTGCTTAAAAGACGTAGGGGTTCAGATAGCATGCCTCCAGGAGACTAAGTGGAAAGGACATAGAGGGGCTGAGTGTAATGGGTATAAGTTGTGGTACTCGGGGTCTGATGGAGCTAGGAATGGAGTGGGGTTTCTAGTGGCTAAGGAAATACACACTAGTGTGGTGGAGGTGATAAGACATAATGACAGGATTATGGTGTTGAAATTAGTACTAGGAAAGGAAGTAGTGGCAGTAGTCTCCGCCTACGCGCCTCATGTAGGCCTAGGGGATCAGGAAAAGAGAGAATTTTGGGATTGCCTAGACGCAGTGGTAGGGGGCATACCAAGGGGGGGAGAGGATTTGCATAAGAGGTGATTTTAATGGACACATTGGTAAGGCTAACGATGGTTTTCAAGCCGTACATGGGGGTTTCGGTTTTGGTGATAGGAATGAGACCGGAACAGATCTTCTAGAGTTTGCGGTGGCACATGACCTAGGTATTATAAATTCTTTTTTTATGAATCGAGATTCTCATTTAATCACTTTTAGCAGTGGCGGACGCGACACGCAAATTGACTACCTTTTGATGAGGCGAGGAGACCGACGTTGGTGGAAGGACTGCAAAGTCATACCTGGGGGAGGCAGTTGTGACTCAACATCGACTACTAGTGACTGATATAGCCTTCAGAAATAAGCTGACTGTTCGAGAGAATAAAGGTACACCGAGAATTCGATGGGGAAATTTGAAGGACGAAAATCTCCTACTATTTAAAGATAAACTCATACTACATACGCGGGCTCGACTAAATGGGGACTCAACTCATATATGGGAAGCTATGGAGACAAAGATCATCCAAGTAGCAAAGGAGACTCTCGGGGTCACAACAGGAAAGTCAAGTGGGCATAAGGAGTCTTGGTGGTGGAATGACGCAGTGCAAGACAAGATAAGGGACAAACAAGGATGTTTTAGGGAGCTAATGAGGTGCACGAATGAGGAGGAGCGAGTGGAATTGAGGGACAACTACAAAACGGCCAAGATAGAGGCAAAGAAGGCAGTGGCGGAAGCAAAGAAGGCGGCCTTTAAACGGATGTATGAAAGTCTAGAAACAAAAGAGGGGGAACATGCTATGTTTAAGATTGCCAAAGCCAGGGAGCGTAGAAGGCAAGATCTAGGACCGGTGAAGTTCATAAAGGATACAGATGGGCATGTACTGGTCAAGGAGCAGGACATCAAGCTAAGATGGCAAACCTACTTCCACAATCTTTTTAACAATGGGAGAGCTTACCAAGAAGAACATGACAACACAAACTTTCAACGACAACAATCGAATAACTGCTACTGCCGACGGATCACACGAGAAGAGGTGAAGGACGCACTTAGGAGGATGGGAAGGTCTAAGGCGGTTGGCCCAGACAACATACCCATCGAGGTGTGGAAGTGTCTGGGGGAGGAAGGAGTCATGTGGTTAACTACTCTGTTCAATAGTATTCTCAAATCTAGTAAGATGCCAGACCAGTGGAGGAGCAGCGTTGTAGTTCCTATCTATAAGAACAAAGGAGACGCCCAATGTTGTGGTAACTACCGAGGAATCAAACTACTAAGTCATACTATGAAGCTATGGGAAAGAGTGATTGAGGTTAGACTTAGACGAGAAACTCAGGTTACGGTCAACCAATTTGGCTTCATGCCGGGGCGTTCCACCACAGAGGCAATACACCTTATAAGAAGATTAATGGAAAAGTATAGAGAGAAGAAGCGTGATCTACATATGGTGTTTATTGACCTAGAAAAGGCCTACGACAGTGTGCCACGACAGGTGCTCTGGGAGTGCTTGGAGGGTAGAAGAGTGCCCAGGAAATACATAGAGATAATTATGGATATGTATACCAGGAGTGAAACAAGTGTCCGTGCGCCAGTGGGGGATACTGATTTCTTTCCTGTAGAGGTAGGTCTTCACCAGGGGTCAGCGTTGAGCCCGTTTCTTTTTGCAGTAGTCTTGGATGAGTTGTCAAAGTCGATTCAGGGGACTCTCCCGTGGTGCATGATGTTCGCAGACGATATTGTGTTACTTGCTGAGAAAAAACAAGATCTAAACATGAGGCTTGAGGAGTGGCGAACAACCTTAGAGACAAAAGGTTTAAAGATTAGCCGATCTAAGACGGAGTACCTACACTGTGATTTTGGTGAAATAAACGACAGTGAAGACGCACACATCACAATTGAAGGGCAGGTGGTCCCGCAGGTAACGAAGTTCAAGTATTTAGGATCATTTGTACAGAGCGATGGGGAATTAGACAGTGATGTGACCCACCGGGTTCAGGTAGGATGGTGTAGATGGAAAGCAGCCACAGGTATATTGTGCGACAAGAGTTTCCCAACTAATCTGAAGGGAAAATTCTATAGGGTGGCAGTTAGACCTGCAATGCTATATGGAACAGATTGTTGGGCCATCAAGAAGGCACAAGTGCGGAAGATGGAGGTAGCAGAAATGAGAATGCTACGTTGGATGTGTGGGCACACAAGGCTAGACAGAATAAGAAACGTTGTGCTTCGCGAGAGATTAGGGGTGGCGAACATAGCAGACAAGATAAGAGAGTGGAGATTGAGATGGTTTGGACATGTAAAGAGAAGACAGACGACGAATCCTGTTAGATCCGTAGAAAACATTACTATAGAGGGGAGGAGGGGTAGAGGACGACCGAAATTGACTTGGGATGAGAGGATTAGGCATGATTTGATAGACCTAAACCTCTCTGAGGACATGGTTGAGGATAGGAATTCGTGGAGAAGTAGAATTAAAGTTAAGGATTTTTAGAGAGAATTGAATACCTTAGGGCTAGACTTAACTTATTTAGGTCACATACCATAATGGTATTTCCCTTACATATTTTATTATTATTATTATTAGCTTTTATATTGCGGTTAAACTGTGACCTTATTATTAATATTATTATAATTAGTAGTAGTTTTTTATATAACTGTTAAACTTTGATTTCCTTTTTTTTGCTTCATACACATGTTCTTAGAGCCGAGGGTCTCTCTGGAAGCCACCTCTTTATTCCTTTGGATAGAGGTACGGTGTGCCTACATCCCACCCTCCCCAGACCCTACCTATAGCTCTGCTGTCGGTGGGATTTTACTGGGTATGATTGATTGATTGATTGTTAACGTATTCCATAGGAACGGTAATTGAGAGTTTAGAGATACCTAATTTTCTGCCACTTGAGAGACCGGGAGACGATTAAGTGCCGTATGTTTTGGTCTTTTGCGGGTTTTGTGACACTCGTCAATTTCAGGTTAAATCCGTTAACCCAAACTCCGTTAATTCAAACTCAAGTTCACACGAACTATGTCATTCCAGTTAACGCATTTCTCATTGCATTTAATTAGAGTTTAAATGACACATGACAATCAGTATATAAATAGTCTTTCGGAGTTTCACCGAATCACACACGAGTTGACTCAAACCATTGGTGAACAAACAATAAATATTATAAACAAGTACTTGGTATAAATACGTGTTATGTTTATATGTAATTTGGTGCTTGCATGTATAACATCATATTATGGATGAAAAAGATTAGTTTGTGCTAGATTAAACTAAATAGAAGTTGAAGGTGCAAGTTGTAACATGTGAAATAATTAATTATTATATTGTGACAATCGTCAATTTCAGGTTAACCCCGTTAACTCAACTCCGTCAATTCAAACTTTAAGATCGTTGAATCTATAACGCACACTTCATTACATTTAAACTAGGGTTTAAATGACGCTTAACACTTACTACATGTGTAGTCTTTCGGGATTTGCACCGAAACGCAAACGAGTTGACGCGAACGATTGATAAATAAACGACAAATGTCAAAACACTAATTATGTGATTATTATGTGTTAGATATATGTGTGCTACTTGATTGTTATGTGGAATGTTAAACAAGAAACAAGAACCAACTAGTTTAGGCTAGAGATGTAACACTTGAAAGATTAGGGGCTAGAGTGTAACTTGTATTATTATAAATATAACCTATTCACAAAACCCTAACCCATTCACCCCCACCCGATCGCCTCTCTCTCTCTCCTTGTTCTTCACGGCTGCCGTCCACCAAGATCACACATACACACATCAAATCAAGAGATTAATCCAAGAACTAGGTGCTAGGAAGGTATACTTGATCACCTCTTACCTCTTTGTTGTTTAATTTTGATGTTTAATGGGTTGTGTGTAAACCCTAAATCGGCCGATCATGTGCATGTAGGTGATTAATATGCTTGTTGTTAGTTGGATTATGGATTGATAACTAGATTGATGTTGTTGCATGATTCATTGTTGTCTTTGATTTGAATTAGAACACAAACCCTAATCTTTTATGTATGGTGTGATTGATATGCATGGATAGTAGTTATAGTGTCTAGAGGGTTATATGGATGCATGATATTTCATAGATTGTTATTATGTTGAGTTTTGATGTGAACAGATTCTGGACAGAATGTATATACGATGTTTAACTGACTGTAACGAAGTGTAAACGTGAAAATTGATTGAGATTGTGGGTACTGCAGTAAACTAGGTTGAGTCTAGTTTCTATAAAGTATAAATTCGTAATTTTTGGATAAGTGGAAGTATACTTTTATGATTTTACAAAAACGTGATGCAAAGCTGAGCTGTTAGACCTGCTGTTAGGTTATGTTGTAAATGTTATATCTCATGAACTACGAGACCAATTGGGTTGGTTCCACTTCTGGAAGTTGACTCATTGAGTTAGGAACCAAACCCAAGTGGTCTTGCATTTATTGGATTTTTCGTTTAACGGGAATTGCAAATAACATTCTGTTGCACATGAATCTGACTGATAAGAGTTTGCTGTAATGTTTTGGTCATTATAAGAAAAATATGTGGAATAAAGATAAGATAAAATATGTTCTGGAAACCTGAGATATGTATGCTTCTGTACTAATTTTTTGTGAATTAATTGAGACGTTATAATCAGTGAACTAGTGCAATCTTTCAAGTAGAAATTCTGTCATAACGAAACTAGCTGCTGAATGGTGTAGGATTGCATGAAATATGATAGTTTTTATATAATTGTTGTATTTTGACCAAAATACCCTTGCGGGGAATGGTTGTTAGTTGATTGCCATGAATTGACCAAATTGCCCTTTATGGGGAATAATGGTTAGTTAGTCTTTGTTTGTTGACCAAAATGCCCTTACGGGAATAATTGCTAGTTAATTGTTGTGTGTGACCAAATTGCCCTTACGGGGAGAAATTGCTAGTGATATGCATTATTAGTACGTGACACGAAAGTAATTGCTCACTCATGTATCGTATCACAATTGTACTTGTGTAAGTCACACACGACTCACAAACGAAACACGAAATCTGTTATGTGCATAGGAATTATGTGCCGAGTCTAGAGACTCGTTAAACGTACCGATACTTAGAAAATCTCTTTGTTATTTAGAACGCTAGAGAGTTTCTACGACGCGCATCACTTGGTGATCTAGATCGGGATAGTCTTCGCAAACAGTGAGTTTCACTTACCCCGCTCTTTGAACTGTTTTCAAACGTTTTTCACTTGGGGGAGATAACATACTCCGATAAACATATTTTCTGAGATAAACGCATATTTAAGATTTTGTTATAAATTATATATCACTTGTAAAGGGCTAAGCGGCAAACGTAACATTTGAAGTCCCACACATCGGACCGGTTAATATTTGGAATAGCGAGTCACTGTTGAGTAGTACTACTGGGTTTGACAAACCCCACCCGACGTTAAGTTCAACTGGAGGTTGAGTGGGTGTAATTTTGACTAACACTTACCATGGTCTGGATTGACCTGGTGACGGGCACTTGATAAACAGTCAGCTTCGGTCGCGAACCACTTAGCGATACTTGTTGTATAGATTAGCTACCTATCGATATATAATTTGACATAACACTATCTGGTAATGCAAAACACTTAAACGTTGTGTAACGTGGTTACACAACACTTAAACGTCGTAACGGGGTTACGCAACACTTAAACGTCGTAACGTGGTTACGCAAAACACTGAATCGTCGTAACGAGGTTACGCAAAACGCTAAACGATTTATCTTATTTAACTTGTGAACTCACCAACCTTGTGTTGACACTTTTAGTATGTTATTCTCAGGTAGCCGAGGCGGGCGCGCGGTTTAGGAGCATGCATTAAATGAAAACACTTTTATTTTGCAAACATACTTTTAACAGTTATCTTTGGTTTTAAGTCGTCCTGCGTGACGCAGCTTTTTAATTAAGGTTTTTACGCTTCCGCACTTATTTGCATTTAAACGTTTTTATGGTTTGATTATAACTGATGATTCCGATCCTGCCAGTTCACACCCTCTGACAGTAAAACTCCGTTAGTGGATTTTGAGGGTGTGACAGATTGGTATCAGAGCCATTGGTTATAGCGAACTAGAAGCTGCATGCATACTAGACTATAACCGCGACGACCCATTAGTTATAATGATACGCACTGCATAGGTTTGTGTAGTCTTGAAATCTTATTTCTTTACCTCCTTCACTCATACGCGCGCATATACACGGCTTACCTGCAGGAATGTCGACGCCACCCTCATCATCATCCGATTCGATGACGCATGCTCACGGGAAGGAACCGCAGTTACCTACTGCCTCGCCACCCCGTGTAGTCCCGGAACTCGAAGCTCCTGCACCGAAGAGGTACCGCCTATCCGGAGGCCTGTATGAAAACAACGTTAGCTGGGATTGGTACCCCAACATGATCAGACGTATGGTCTACCGTGAACAAGTTCCCCCGTTGCCTCACCCGAACCATCCTGCTTACCCTAACACTCTACCACCCATAACCGAACCTGTGGAGCGAGTTCTCGCAGCTGTCGTTTCTTGTTTGGAGCGTGATGTGGGTTACATGCGCTACACAAGAGAGAACGTTTCCAGATTGTTAAAAGACGAAACCGAGAATAAGGAGGAGATGGCCCGCATGGCGGCGGCAATGAAAGATATGCAAGGTGCTAGTGATCAACAGATGAGGGTTATGATGAAGATGCAAGCCGAAATGATAGACTTGAAAGAGCAACTCCAAGAAGCAAGGACCCGAACCGAAATAGCGTTAGAACGTTGCGATATCCTACAAATGCAACTTGCTCAGAACGCAGCAGAACCTGAGGCAGAGCCTAAGGCTGAGCCCGAGGCAGAGCCTGAAGTAGAACCTGAAGAAGATCCCGAAGAGGAGCCTGAGGAGGATCCCGAGGAAGATCCCGAGGAGGAACCCGAAGAAGAACCGGAGGAAGAACCGGCTGAGGAGGAGGCACATTCGGAAGTGTCCTCAGATGACGACATCTAGTGATGATGATACTTAGATGGAGGGGTTGTCTCCATCCTAACTATTATTTTTCTATGATTTTAAGGATTGATTGGAAATACTTTGTAGCGAATACAATGGTTTTAATCATGAGTTTTTATTTAGACTAATATGTGGTTGTGATGTGATGTTTTTTTTTTCTTCTTACCTATCTTTTATTACATGTATGGTGTGTTGTATATGAAAGAAAAATTCATGTTTAACATTTTATACTGTGATTCTAGGAAATGGCCGGAAGAAAACGCTGGACGAGGACGTGGTAACATCAGCATGACTGCAGCTGAACTCCAAACTCTTCTGAATGACCATGTGGCGGCCGCTTTAGCTGCACACGTTCAAAATCAAACAGGAGGCCCGAATGGAACATGTACCTTCAAGAACTACCTTGACTGCAAGCCCAGTACGTTTAAGGGCACTGAGGGAGCTATAGGCTTCCTGCGTTGGGCTGAGAAAGCCGAGTCGGCCTTTGAGATGTGTAACTGTCCCCCTGCCAGTAGAGTCAAATTCGCTGCTGGGACACTTGAGGATTCCGCCCTCACTTGGTGGAATTCGAACGTCCAGATCCTAGGATTGGAACTGGCTAACGCGATGAACTGGGAGGAGTTCAAAAACATGATGCGAGAGGAGTACTGTCCGAGGGAAGAAATTGCGAAGTTAGAATCGGAGTTTTGGTCGTTGAAGATGGTGGGTTCGGAGATTGAAGCCTACACTACTCGTTCGCACGAGTTGGCAGTGATGTGTCCGCGGATGGTGGATCCGCCGAGCAAGAGAATAGAGTTGTACATTGATGGGTTAGCACCACAGATTCAGGGCATGGTGACGTCTTCCCGACCAGTCACGATCCAACAAGCGATCCGTTTAGCTCACAAACTGACGGATCAGGCTGTGACCCAGGGTGCGTTACCACCAAGGGGTTCGACTGTTAAGGCCCGTGACAACCCGAGTAATGACCACGTCAGCAACAGTAACAACAACAGCAACCCGAACAGCGGGAAGAGAAAGTTTGACAACACCAGATCTTCATCCTCAAACCTCCCACCGCAACACCACTACCGTAAGCCCGAATTTACTCGGAGTTTCAACACTCAGAATCACAACAACAACAACAACGGTAGCGGGCAGGTTTCGAGCGGATATGCTGGGAAATATCCAAAGTGCAACAGGTGCAACTTTAAACGTTTCCGCACTTATTTGCATTTAAACGTTTTTATGGTTTGATTATAACTGATGATTCCGATCCTGCCAGTTCACACCCTCTGACGGTAAAACTCCGTTAGTGGATTTTGAGGGTGTGACATATATAAACAACTTAATAATACAAACCCTAACCCTTTCCCTCTCTCCCTCTCCCTCTCCCTCTTGTGACGACAGCCCCCCCCCCTTGTTCGGCCGAAACACACAACACACACACATACAATCATCCTTGCAAGCTTGTTGAAGGTTTAAGGTGCTAACTAGGTAAACAAAACACTATATCTAACCTATTCTATCGATTTATGACATCATTGAACATATTAATCATAAACCCTATATGTTAAAGTTGTTGATTATTGATGAGTTTGGGTTGTATGCATGGTTATTTGTTCATAGGTTAGTAGTTTGATAAATTTTGGTGAAAACTGATGCTGGACAGAACCATAAATGCATGTTAAAATGACTGTAACTTGATGTTAATGATATGTTTTGAAGTGATTATTGATTCTATGATGTCGTAGGTTGAATCTAGTTTCTAAAGAGTCTGAGTTTGTAATTTTTTAACGTGTGGAATTCAGTTTTTATTAATTTCCAAATCTGTTGCGCAAGTCTGATTCGGGAAGATTTCTTATAGGCTGTTTTGTAAATGGTATATCTAAAAAACAACAAGACCAATTGAGTTGATTCCACTTTCGGAAGTTAATAATTTCAGTTGGGAATCTAACCCAATTGGCCTTGTATTAATTGAATTAACCATTTAACGGGAATAGTAAAGAAAGTTTTGTTGTGCATGATAATGACTGCTGTGTCCTTACTGTGTTATTTTGATTCTTGTGATAAAACTGTATGCAATAAAAATATAATAAAAATATTTTTAGAAACCTAAATCACGTGTGCTTCTGTGATTAAATTTGGTGATTTTATCTACATGTTATGATTTGTGAAATAGAGTAATCTTGACGTGCTAAATTCTGTCTCGGTAACTTAGCTGCTGAATTCTTGAATTAAACATGAAAAGTGATTGTTTGATCGATGTTTGTAATATGTTTGACGTATTTGCCCTTGCGGTGGATGTTTACTGATAATGTATCATAGTAACACTTAACACTATACTTAATCACACCCGTAGTTTATCACCAACGTGTTTGTCGAGTCGCACTTGTTTCACCAACGTAACCTCTCATGCATAGTTTTCATGCGTCGAGTCTAGTGACTCACTCATAGTTCAAAACACTTAGATATCTCATTTTTGTTTTTAGAGCACTAGTGGGTGTTTCCTTTGACGCATGCTTTTCTCGGATTTTTGATAACTTCGCAAACAGTAAGTTTCACGGCCCCTTTTATTCTTTAACGCTTTTATTAATAGGAGAAAACATACCCCAACGCTTTAGATTTTGTTTATACTGTATATATCACTTGTAAGACTAAGTGGAAACAAACCAACTAAGTCTTTCTGAACAATCGAATCGGTTAATATTGGATAATAGCGAGTCAGTGTTGAGTAGTACTACTGGGTTTGACGAAGCCCACCCGACTATAAACTTGAATGTAGGTCGAGTGGGTGTAATTTTGGCTAACACATTACTATGGTCGTGGTTGACATGGTGGCAAGGCAATCGTATAAACAGTCAGCTTCGGTGTCGAACACTTAGTAAATACATGCTTGATAGGTTAGCTACCTATTGATATATATTGACATAACACTATCTGGTAACGCTAAAACGCAACGCTTAATTTACTTAAACCTGTGAACTCACCAACCCTGTGTTGACACTTTTAGTATGTTTATCTCAGGTAGCCGAGGCGGGCGAGCGGTATAGGTCATGCATTCACTGAACTCTTATGCTTTAAACGTCATTTAAATTTTTTCATGATAACTGTTGCTTTAAGTCGTCCTGTGTGACGCAACTATTTACCTTACAGTTTACGCTTCCGCATCTTTACTTTAGACTTGATGTCTTGGTTGTTTTTAAAACTTTAATTATGGTGTTTGATATAACTAATGATTCCGATCCTGTTAGTTCACACCCTCTGACGGTAAAACTCTGTTAGTGGAATTTGAGGTTGTGCAGATTGGTATCAGAGCCATTGGTTATAGCGAACTAGAATTGCATTCATACTAGACTATAACCGCAACAACCCATTAGTTATGATCTTACGCATTGCATATATAAATAAATGACACACTGCCACCCCTAACACTCCCGATGGAGCGCGCTTTCGCAGCTCTCGCCTCCTGTTTGGATCGTGAAGTTGACATTATGCACTCAACGAGAGCGAATATTACTGGATTGATAAGGGATGGAGTAGAGGTTAGGAAGAGGATTTCCTACCTGACTGAAGCCATGTAGGAAGTTCAGGATGCTCATGTTCAGCTAATGAAGCTAGTGATCAAGATGCAATCAGATATGATAGACTTGCAGGAAGAAGTTAGGGATGCAAGAGGCCATGCATCGGTAGCTCTAGCTCGCTGCGACACACTGGAGGCGCAAATTGCTCCGAACGCAGCAAAACCGGAGGAGGATCCTGAAGAGGATCCTAAGGAAGACCCAGAGGAAGAGCCGGCTGAGGAGGATGCACACACTTGAACGTGTCCTCAGATGACTACATCTCAGGATGATAACACCTAGATGGAGGAGTTGTCTCCATCCAACTTATACTTTCTATGATTTTAAGAATTGATTTTAAATACTTTGTAGCGAATACAATGGTTTTAATCAACAATTATTATTTGGATTATTATATGGTTGTGTTGCGTTGTGTGAAAATTATATTTCTTTTCTTTCCTCCGAGTAAAAGAATTGAGTTGTGCATTGATGGTTTAGTGTCCCAGATTCAGGGTACGGTGACTTCCTTCAAACCGAACACCATACAGCGGGCAATTCGAATAGCCCACAAGCTGACGGATCAAGCAGTGGCATAAGGTGCGTTACCCCCTAGAGGTTCCACCTCTAAACCCCTTGACAACTCGGGTAATGACAACAACAACAACTTTGGGAATGGAAAAAGGAAGTTTGACAACGTGAGATCCTCATCATCAAACCCTCCACAGCAACAACACCACCGCAAACCCGAACCCACTAGAAACTTCAACAATCAGGGTTCCAACAACAACGCCGGTGGCGGACAGGGTTCGAGTAACTATGCTGGAAAGTACCCAAAGCGCAACAAGTGTAACTACCACCACTCTGGCCGATGCGACCGTATCAAATGTCTGCGATGCGATAAATTGGGTCATTAGGCCAAGGACTGTAGAGGCGAACTCACGGGTAAGGGCGCCCCTAAACAGTCTGCAACCACAAAAGGGTGCTTTGCGTGTGGCCAGGAGGGTCATTTCAGGAAGGACAGTCCTAAACTGAAGCAAAACGAGGGCAACGGAGGCAACAACAACAACGGATGCAGTACTAAGGGTAGCGCCTTCATGAGTGTGATAATGCTAGTAGTCGTGCCGCTCTTCTCGCCCTGTATTGAGATGATTTCGCCGGAAGGAGTAGTGATATGAACTATCTTGTCATGGCATATGATCTCAGCTCTATTCTCGGATAGCCAGTCCATGCCAACGACAACATCGAAACTACCAAGTGTAAAGGGTATGAGGTCGATATCGAATCTATGACCCGACAGTTTCAACTTACAACCTGCTAGTACATGTGTTGTTTCTGTAGACTTACCGTCAGCTAATTCAACAGGAAACTTAGCATCTAACGGTGTCGGGGTTAAATCTAACAGATTACTAAAGGCTTTCGACACAAAACTCCTATCAGCTCTAGTGTCAAACAAAATAGAAGCGAAACAGTCGTTTACGGGAAACTTACCGGTTTCCACGTTCGGATCATTGCGGGCATGGCCCGATCCAATGAAAAAGGCTCTACCCTTAGTACTGCCTCCGTTGTTGTTGTTGCCTCTGTTGCCCTCGGTTTGCTTCAGTTTAGGACAGTCCTTCCTGAAATGACCCTCCTGGCCACACTCAAAGCACCCTTTTGTGGTTGCAGGCTGTTTAGGGACACCCTTACCCGTGAGTTCACCTCTACAGTCCTTGGCCTGATGACCCAATTTACCGTATCGCAGACATTTGATATGGTCGCATGGGCCAGAGTGGTGGTAGTTACACTTGTTGCACTTTGGGTAATTTCCAGCATAGTTACTCGAACCCTGTCCGCCACCGGCGTTGTTTTTGGAACCCTGATTGTTGAATTTTTGAGTGGGTTCGGGTTTGCGGTGGTGTTGTTGTTGTGGAGAATTCGATGATGAGGATCTCATGTTGTCAAACTTCCTTTTTCCATTCCCAGAGTTGTTGTTGTCGTTACCCGAGTTGTCAAGGGTTTTAGAGGTGGAACCTCTAGGGGGTAACACACCTTGTGCCACTGCTTGATCCGTCAGCTTGTGGGCTATTCGAATCGCCTGCTATATGGTGTTCGGTTGGAGGACGTCACCATACCCTGAATCTGGGGCACTAAACCATCAAGGTATATCTCAATTATTTTACTCGGAGGAAAGAAAAGAAATATAACGTCCACACAACGCAACACAATCATATAATAATCCAAATAATAATTATTGATTAAAACCATTGTATTTGCTACAAAGTATTTAAAATCAATCTTTAAAATCATAGAAAATATAAGTTAGATGGAGATAACTCCTCCATCTAGGTGTTATCATCCTAAGATGTCGTCATCTGAGGACACGTCCGACTGTGTGCATCCTCCTCAGCCGGCTCTTCCTCTGGGTCTTCCTCAGGATCCTCTTCAGGATCTTCTTCAGGATCCTCCTCCGGTTCTGTTGCGCTGAGAGCAATTTGCGCCTCCAGTGTATCGCAGCGAGCTAGAGCTACCGATGCATGGCCTCTTGTATCCCTAACTTCTTCCTGCAAGTCTATCATCCCTGATTGCATCTTGATCACTAGATTCATTAGCTGAACATGAGCATCCTGAACTTCCTTCATGACTTCAGTCTGGTAGGAAATCCTCTTACTAGCCTCTGCTCCATACCCTATCAATCCAGTAACATTCGCCCTCGTTGAGTGCATAATGTCAACTTCATGATCCAAACAGGAGGAGAGAGCTGCGAAAGCACGCTCCATCAGGAGTGTTAGGGGTGGTAGTGTGTTGTAAGACATAGGACAGCCCGGGATGTGTAGTGGGGGAACTTGCTCATGGTAAACAAGCCACTCGATCAGACTTGGGTACCAACTCCAGTTACCATTTTCCTCGTACGCGACTCCAGATGGGCAGTGCCTCTTCGGTGCGGTGGATGCTAGTGTGTGGACTGCTCGAGGTGGTGATGGGTTGGGAAGCTGCGGTTCATTTCCTGGGGCATGGGACACCGGGTTGGATGATGATGATGGCGTTGACATCCCTACAGGATACGTCGTGTATGGTTTACGCGCGTATGAGTGAATCGGGTAAAGAAATAAAGAAAGTGAATATTCAAATATATGTCATATATTTGTATATGCAGTGCGTAAAATTATAACTAATGGGTCGTTGCGGTTATAGTCTAGTATGAATGCAATTCTAGTTCGCTATAACCAATGGCTCTGATACCAATCTGTCACACCCTCAAATTCCACTAACGGAGTTTTACCGTCAGATGGTGTGAACTAACATGATCGGAATCATTAGTTATATCAAACACCATAATTAAAGTTTTAAAAACAACCAAGACATCAAGTCTTACGTAAAGATGCTGAAGCGTAAACTGTAGGTAAATAGTTGTGTCACAAAGACGACTTAAAACAACAGTTATCATTACAAAATTTAAAAAAGGTTTAAAGTATTAGAGTTCGGTGCATGCATGTCCTGTACCGCTCGCCCGCCTCGGCTACCTGAGATAAACATACTAAAAGTGTCAACAAAGGGTTGGTGAGTTCACAGGTTTAAGTAAATTAAGCGTTGCGTTTTAGCGTTACCAGATAGTGTTATATCAATATATATATATATCCAGAGGTAGCTAACCTATCAAGCATGTATTTACTAAGTGTTCGACACCAAAGCTGAATGTTTATACGATTGCCTTGCCACCATGTCAACCACGACCATGGTAATGTGTTAGCCAAAATTAAACTCACTCGACCTACATTCGAGTTTAGAGCCTGGTGGGGTTTGTCAAACCCAGTAGTACTACTCAACACTGACTCGCTATTATCCTATATTAACCGGTTTGATTTTTCAGAAGGACTTAGTTGTTTTGTTGCCACTTAGTCTTGAAAGTGATACATAATGTATAATCAAAATCTAAAGCATTGGGGTATGATATCTCCCCCCCCCCCCCCAATAAAAGCGTTAAAGAGTAAAAGGGGCCGTGAAACTCACTGTTTGTGAAGTTATCAAAAATCCGAGAAAAGCGTGCGTCAAAAGAAATCCTCACTAGTGCTCTAAAAACAAAAATGAGATTTCTAAGTGTTTTGAACTATGAGTGAGTCACTAGACTCGACGCATGAAAACTATGCATGAGAGATTACGTTGGTGAAACAAGTGCGACTCGACAAAAACGTTGGTGATAAACTACGGGTGTGATTAAGTATAGTGTTAAGTGTTACTACGATAAATTATCAGTAAAACATCTACCGCAAGGGCAAATACGTCAAACATATTACAAACATCAATCAAACAATCACTTTTCATGTTTAATTCAAGAATTCAGCAGCTAAGTTACCGAGACAGAATTTAGCACGTCAAGATTACTCTATTTCACAAATCATAACATGTAGATAAAATCACCAAAATTAATCACAGAAGCACACGTGATTTAGGTTTCTAAAAATATTTTTATTATATTTTTATTGCATACAGTTTAATCACAAGAATCAAAATAACACAGTAAGGACACAGCAGTCATTATCATGCGCAACAAAACGTTCTTTACTATTCCCGTTACATGGTTAATTCAATTAATACAAGGCTAATTGGGTTAGATTCCACACTCAAATTATTAACTTTCAGAAGTGGAATAAACTCAATTGGTATTGTCATTTATGAGATATACCATTTACAAAACAGCCTATAAGAAAGCTTCCCGAATCAGACTTGCGCAACAGATTTGGAAATTAATAAAAACTAAATTCCACACGTTCAAAAATTACAAACTCAGACTCTTTAGAAACTAGATTCAACCTACGACATTATAGAATCAATAATCACTTCAAAACATATCATTAACATCAAGTTACAGTCATTTTAACATGCATTTATGGTTCTGTCCAGCATCAGTTTTCACCAAAATTTATCAAACTACTAACCTATGAACAAATAACCATGCATACAACCCTAACTCATCAATAATCAACAACTTTAACATCTAGGGTTTATGATTAATATGTTCAATGATGTCATAAATCGATAGAATAGGTTAGATATAGTGTTTTGTTTACCTAGTTAGCATCTTAAATCTTCAACAAGCTTGCAAGGATGATTGTATGTGTGTGTGTTGTGTGTTTCGGCCGAACAAGGGGGGGGGCTGTCGTCACAAGATGGAGAGGGATAGGGAGAGAGGGAAAGGGTTAGGGTTTGTATTATTAAGTTGTTTATATAATAATTAATTATTTCACATGTTACAACTTGCACCCTCAACTTCTATTTAGTTTAATTCTAGCACAAACTAATCTTTTTCATCCATAATATGATGTTATACATGCAAGCACCAAATTACATATAAGCATAACACGTATTTATACCAAGTACTTGTTTATAATATTTATTGTTTGTTCACCAATGGTTTGAGTCGACTCGTGTGTGATTCGGTGAAACTCCGAAAGACTATTTGTGTACTGATTGTCATGTGTCATTTAAACTCTAATTAAATGCAATGAGAAATGCGTTAACTGGAATGACATAGTTCTTGTGAGCTTGAGTTTGAATTAACGGAGTTTGGGTTAACGGATTTAACCTGAAATTGATGAGTGTCACAAAACCCGCAAAAGACCAAAACATACGGCACTTAATCATCTCCCGGTCTCTCAAGTGGCAGAAAATTAGGTATCTCTAAACTCTCAATTACCGTTCCTATGGAATACGTTAACAATATACCATAAACTAGTTGTAAACACACAGTAAATAACCTGATATGCATCCATACATGAAAGACTTTCACAAAGACGCATAAAGAATAGCAAATTGATTATAAATTAATACCAAATACGCATATGCCTCACAAACAAATAAATAAAAACTTCACCAAACATGAACCAATCAATAATAATCCAAGAGTAAAACGAGTCTAAAAAGTATTCATCCAAACCCGGATAGTATAACAAGTTTAGCCAACCATACCAATCGATGAAACAAAGATATAATATTTATTACGAATCATCGAAAAAGAAATATATATGATTGAGCTACTAGCTTATGAGTTTAAATTAATTCACGAGCTTGCATGCTTGCTTCTTTATTTGGTTGGCCGTATACTATTTTGACGTGTGTGCTTGCTGGCTTGAGGTGCTAGGCTGGTTGCTTCAACTCTTTTTGTTTTTCTTATACTGTTACGTCAAAAGGGGGTGGCAGTAGGGTATGAGCCCCTCCCTTTGTTTTGCGTAAGGTCCCCTTTTTCTTTTATAGCTTCTGTCTTACAAAATAAAATATATGAACCGTCCAAACCTAAATCTCCTTCACCGACCTCCCAAAATCTGTAACTTTTTTGACCCTTTTGTTTAATTCCTTTTTCTCCACTTATTGGCCCACTGTTGCATAAGCCTACATCAAAATAACTTTTGCCCACGTTAAACCCATCTATAAATGTTTATTTCTATTATGTTATTCATTATATCAATGCACACACCCCATGATCTCTTAACATGTATCGTACATATGAATTTATTATATTGTTATATTATATGATATTTAACTTTGAAAAGAGTAATACAATAATAGTATACCGTTTATTTGTTGATTAGTTTATCTGTTTCAGGTTTAATTTGACTACACCATTTATGATCTTTGCCTCTTGAAATCATTAAATATCTAAATATGAGCCAAACAGAAATATATTTAATAAAAACCTGAAATCATTGATTGTATGTGTGTGTGTTGTGTGTTTCGGCTGAACAAGGGAGGGGGGGCTGCCGTCGCAAGAGGGAGAGGGAGAGAGGGAAAGGGTTAGGGTTTGTGTTATTAAGTTGTTTATATAATAATTAATTATTTCAGATGTTACAACTTGCACCCTCTACTTGTATTTAGTTTAATTATAGCACAAACTAATCTTTTTCATCCATAATATGATGTTATACATGCAAGCACCAAATTACATACAAACATAACACGTATTTATACCAAGTACTTGTTTATAATATTTATTGTTTGTTCACCAACGGTTTGAGTCGACTCGTGTGTGATTTGGTGAAACTCCGAAAGATTATTTGTGTACTGATTGTCATGTGTCATTTAAACTCTAATTAAATGCAATGAGAAATGCGTTAACTGGAATGACATAGTTTGTGTGAGCTTGAGTTTGAATTAACGAAGTTTGGGTTAACGGAGTTAACCTGAAATTGACGAGTGTCACATCATTCCCATGTTGAACGAATTTCATCCCGAAAATTTGTGTCATGTCGCGATGGCTGTCTGAAAAAGAGCAAAAATTTTCAGTTTGTCTCAAGTTTGGGTAGTGATTGCACGGGAGTGAGTTACACTTGACTTATTTAGATTCTTACAGATCCAAATTATAACTGAATTCAATAGAATACCCCTTTGCGCCTTAGGGTATATTGTGATTAAAGAGACCGGGAGGTGATTTAATCTTTGGGTACCTTAGAAAAGTTAGGTAAGGTGAGACTGGGAGGTGATCCGAACCATTAAATCGTTGAGCTTTACGTGAAATTTAGGATTCTTAGGTATTGTTGGTGAGACCTGGAGGTGATCTAGCATACTTTAGTTATTCCTTAAGTTTCATATTTTTAGAATCCGGGTACCAATCATAAATCCAATTCCGAGAGTTTACAAGTTGACTAGTAGCATTCCTTACTTAGGTAGTTATTTCCCCTGTTTGAGTTCTAGTCAGATCTATTCGTGTCTAGCTTTAGTGTTAGTTTTATTTTAAGTATTCTTTAGTTTATAGTTAATAATTAAAAACACAAAAATCAATTAAATCTATTTATTTAAGTTATTAGTCAGATTCTAGTTTAGGTGTTACTAGTGTCCTTTGGGTTCGATATCCGAACTTCATTAGGCTTTACTACAGTTGATAGGTACACTTGGCTGTCTAGTGGTCTAGCATTAGGATAGTCTAGATTTATAAATTTAAAACTAGAGTGTCTAGGTTATGTTAGGTTTTGAATAAACTGCTTTCAGTACATGGAGGTGCTTTAACCAATTTAAAAACCCTTTACAAGTTTTCATGGTATAGAGCTAAGAAATTATCAATTTAACAAACTATTACAAGCTAAAAGCTCTACATTAGGAAAACAATAAAGACAACAATATAACCTTACTAACCGTAACTGGTGCAAACAATTTGATGATGCACACACAATCCACACTATAAGAAGCATAAGAAAAAAAGTTAACATGGTTTGTTTTCTTCAAATGTCATGTCTGTGCTACTCGAGTAGGATTCTCTATCCTTGGCACCATACAAAACTAATGGGACCTTGTTAAGGTCAAATTGTTGAACCTCTAAGACAAAGCTTCTACTATTATGAAAAGTTTGTTGTTGAATCCAAGGATGAGTAATTAATTTCCGCAAATTGTTTTATTCCACTACCACCTCTTTCATTGTAGGCCTATCATGACCTAGTGAACTAAGGCATCTCTTCAATAGATCACCCACAACTTGTATTTTCTCAAACATCCCTTCACGCAAAACTCAAGGTTCAACAATTCCATATAAACAGTTTTTTATAATTGAATTGACAAAATATGTTGATAAATCAATTTTTACATTGGAACTATCAATAATAATTGTTTTTTTCCCGGTTATGAGTTCCGCAAGAACCACTCCAAAGTTTTATACATCACTTTTCTTCGTTAGTTGACTTGTGCTAAAGTTCTATTGATCCAAATATCCTAATATTCCTTGAATAAGAGTAGTTATATGTTGGTGATCTAATGGGACTAACCTTGATGCACCAAAATCTAAATTTTTTGCGATAAAGTTATCATCTAAGAGAATCCAATGTTGATAAGCTAAGCCGACAAACTAAACATGTTCTGATTGACGTTGATGTCCATGGTGGAAAAGAAGATTATAATGAAATGGATAAATGTTGGTTTAGTAAAAATTAAACACAATTCATTCATGGAGCAAAACCATACTTGTATCAAATTTCCGAGATGAATACTCAGATTGAGTTTGGAAATCATACTCAGATTTCATTAGACACTGGATGTGGTTGCCAAGTTTTGATTCCTATCTAATTTCAAGAAATGTATTCAATATATTCTCTATGTTGGCTAATAGCACAAGAACAAGCAACATTAGAAGCACTTAGTTACAATTCAGTGATCATAGTTCAACTTTTAAGAATTGAGGAAACACAAGAATTTTTCCAGTTTGGTTCTCGATAGTTTTGACTAGATTTGTTTTTTCCTTATTCGGATTTTGAGGAAAAAAAGACCTTTTAAGGGTGAAGTTATGGTAGGTATCATATATATATAAAGGGGTCAATGGTAATTATTGAATAGTATGAGGGATATACATGTAAACTTGTAATAGTTCTACTATGTCCTTAAGCGTGGTTAATGAATGGAAGTGGTTGCTATTGACTTGAGAGTATGTGTTCTTTTACAATTCTTTAGCTCGATTATCATTTTGTATTGTAACAAAATAGGCTACTGGTTAAATTTACCATATTGGATACACTCGTCTTTCAATCCTGACCTAAGGCTAACGTTTATGAACACTCGTCCAAAGGTATGCCAGTGCGGTGAGATAAAACATGTTCAGTTTCAAGATCCAACAATTAAATGTCACATACACACCTAGTCTCCTATCATTATCCAGTGTAACTAAAACTAAATGATGAAGACAGTTATCAAACATGGATTACATGTAACGTCAAATGTTTCCCTTATGGCTCCACCGTCTACTAAATTTTAGATGTTATACTCACATTTTACCAACTGTTGACTAATAATATTATGTGGTATAAAACATTTGTTCCACTTTTTTGTAAAAGGGGTCTGCTCTCCAAATACAAACTCGCCTTTCTTCGTCCCAAATACATTCTCAAAAAATAAACAAACACTGTTTCAGGTGTTGTTTGATAATAATAATAATAATAATAATAATGGTAGTGATTTCAGCCTTGTGTTTGTGTGTATCTTTATATTGGAAGCTTAAAAGTGGCTTTGATTTCAAACCCACTTTGATCTCCTCTTGTACTCCATGCATCTGTCATTGCCCACCTCCTCTCTCTATTCTCAAACTTGCCCCTGGTAATTTCATCAGTTAACCCCTTTTGTTGTCTTTATCTCATTTTATTATTACCACTTTCATATTCTTTTTACCCTATTTGATTTTGGGTTTTTTAGTTGTTTGGTTTGCCATTTGGGTTTTAAAATTTTGGGTAGAAAATACAAAAGTTAGCAAAAATAATTAATTAAGGCCTAATGTTTTTTTGTTAGTTAGTAATTACTTGATTATTATACATTTGGGCTAAAATATTTGGGTTAAACTATATATTAAAGTAGTATCAATTACCTGAAATTCAATTTAAAAATTTTAATCTGTAAGTTCGGTTCGGTTAGGATTTCTTGGTCTTAGTTACATGCAAAACCAAAACGAACAGAAAGTTTGGCTTTTACAAAAACATAACCAAACCGTCAGTTTTTGTTTCAGTTTGGTTATATCTGTTTTTATGCACCAGCATGAATATTGCTATTCATGAAATTAGGTATTTTATTATTATATATACATCTTGAAGTTTGACTATTCTATCTTGTTCATTTTGTTGCAGGCTTGGTTAACCTTTCTGTAACAGGTGAGAGTTTATTACTGCAGTAAAAAATAAAAATAAAAACGCAACTAATTATCTGTTTCATTATAGTATATAATGATTTTGTTGGTGAAATATAGATTGTGGGAGGGATGATCCGGATTTGAAAGAAGAGATGGAGAAGCAGTTTGTTGATTTACTATCGGAAGAACTTAAATTACAGAAAGCGGTTGGTGAAGAACACATACGCCATATGAATATTACGTTTGGTGAAGCGAGAAGGGCGGCTTCACAATACCAAAAAGAGGCTGAAAAGTGTAACACGGCTACTGAAACATGTGAACAAGCCCAAGAGCAAGCCGAGGCTTTGATGAGACGGGAAAAGAAGGTGACTTCTTTGTGGGAACGACGTGCTAGGCAACTTGGTTGGGAAGGCGAATAGAGGAGCTGTTTCTGAAATAACATTGTTGTTTTCTATATGTTAGTGTAGCAATATTGTCTTTATTGATATTGGTTTAGTTGTAGAGAGTGGTTTAGTAGATGCTCTCATGATCAAGTTGTAGGTCATTTGACTATACACTTTTAATTACTTGTGTTTTGTTTATTAGGTGCTAATGTCGAGTAACCGTTTAGCGGGGGTTGTATGTATTTGCGTGTTGAAACTTATTATGATAATATTAAGTCTGGCAGAATGGGCAGGTTGACTAATAGTTATAATTAGCCTTTAAAATTGCCACCAAACAAACCTGAAAACATCATGTCATTTTGTCGGATCAGAAACCGAGCACGAGACCTGTCCAGGTTATCTTAATAGTTCTTTTTTTTTTCTATTCACTGTTTGGTCCGGTCATTAAAACGATGGAAATCACTATTAAAACACTGGAAATCACCATAATGACCTTCAATAACGGTGTGGTAATTGTGATGTTAGAACTAAAACTGTCACCAAGAACAACTGTAGATTTCACCAACTGAAAGTTGATTACCAACTAAAACACAAGATGTTTTAACACAGTACAAGAAGCATAGATCACAAAGATGTTCACCACACTGACAAACTCTATCAAACCAAACATATGTGAATCCTGACAGACAGATGCAGACCCACAAACCAAATCACAACACCACTGACTCGAGATGTACACAGTCATTTAAGCAGCGTCTTCACAATAGCCTTCACGTTCGGCTTCTTCAAGTCAGAATAGGACTGTCCACACCCGATAAACATCACCGGCGCTCCCGACATTGATAGTGCAGCTCCAACCTATATTATTATATTATCATTATAATTAGAAACAAATTAACATAAAAAGGCGAGTCTAATATGTTCTAGTGGTTGTACCTTATCATCAATAGTATCAAACTTGGTTAGCAAAATTCCATCAATCAACCTCGGGCTCGGTGTGGGTGACAGGTCAGCTAGTTTCTGTGGGTCAATAACAAAATGAAAAAGTTATTGAACAATGTTGGTGCATAGATGTCAGTAGTTCATATGTCTAATGTCTGTAATCGAGTCTGTAATATTGTTTATGTAATTGTTTGTTTAAAGCGAAGTTGTTGACAAGTTCGCCTAGGCGAACTTGTTGAACGAGCGAAGTTAAGGAGGCGAAGTTGTCGTGTATTTATATAGTTTACAGTTTACTGTTTACGGTTGGTTAGTTGATCGAATAGTTCAGTTTACGTGTAATTCATTGAGTCGAGTGACGTGAGGTCGAGAGACTGTAAGTAACACGGTTCGAGTTATTAATATAACGTGTGTTTGTTCGTATCGTGTTCGTGTGTTCGTGAGCTTATATTCTACGTCCGTAACGATCTACACAGGGATTCCGCACCTGTGTATATCGGGATATCTCGTGTGATCCGTCCAGGGAACCTACAAACAAAATATGTAAAAACTTAATCTACCCTATGAATTATGATTATGATGTTGACCTGATTGAATTTTGCTAGTTGATCAACAGCATCATTACCGACCAGCGCCTCACCAACAAAGACTATTGACATATATAAGCTTAGATAGTGCACGCATCAACGGTTCATTATCCTGCATGTGTCAACAAGAACCACATCTGACCCGTTGCGGGTGGCCTCCTGTATTGCTTCCTTCGCAACGGTTGCAGGATCTTTCTCATAACCCTTTTCAAATATAGGGATCTGAAAGAAGAATGTAATATAGTATCATGGTTACAAGACATGACAACATTATGATAGAAGAGGTCAACCATCATACACTCATTACCTGGAGCCTACGAGCATGAGTACGCAGATGCTCAACTGCCCCTTAACGGAACGTGTCACATGCAGCCATCATGACATCCACATCATGCTGCTGAAGCCAGAATGCCACCTATACAATTGCATTCTGTTAATCGGATAGCTTTTGACTATTTGACCCGTACGACCCATTTCATATTTAGTTAAGGTTTTTAGCTTAGCCCACTTGACCAGTTGGAGATAAAACATAATCCAAATCAACGATTTGTCGGTCAACAGATCAAAATCGCCACCTGTACCAAAAAAGTGAATGGTTGATAATTAATTACCTTGGCAAGAGTAGTAGACTTTCCTACTGCATTAACTCCCATAAAAACCACAACATAGGGTTTATGCTGTTCCTTGGCAACATGAACATCCCTCAAAATGCCAATAGAGCGCCTTGGAGTTCAAAATCATCTCCTCAGCCCGCCTCTTTTGTGAGGTGCCTAAAGGAAAGGTCTCATAAAAATCATCGTACACCGTCCGTTTAGGATCATAGATTTCAGAAAACTCGTGTTTGAGCATCCCAAGCAACTCGTCCGCATACAACAGATTGTGGAACATCCATTTGAGGTGTAGGATGCAGCACCGGATCGTTCCTCCAAAAGGCAATTAAGACCGGATCAAGGTGTCGATTGGTGATCCACGTAGAGCGTTTCCAAGCTCTTGACATGTCCACAGGATTAATCCTCCTCGGGTGAAGATCAGTAAGAGGGTGTTTGGGATTGCTTATTTTCACCAACTTATAACTTATAAACTTTTTTAAAAAGTAATAAGGTGTTTGGGAATGCTTATATTGTGAGATGAAAAGTTTCATAAGTTACAATGTTGTAACTTATTAACTTAATGAAAAGTTATAAGGAGGTAAAATAAGGAATCCCAAACACCCCCTAACTCTCTCTCTATATATAATATTTGGAGCTGATAAATAAACAACAGTTTAAATTTGCCTGAATCAATCTAATATCAATAACATGATTTCAACATCCTAGAAATAAAGATGAAACCGAATTTTCAAATTGAAATAAAGATTTGTTCATCGTAATTTCAAATAACTTGCACTTTTAATTAAAAAAGAAAAGACAAGAGATGGTTAATGTTTCAAATCCGAATGAGAATTGTGAAGTTAATTAAGAGCACATGATAACAGAATTGCAATCGAAAGTACCTGTAAACTGCTTATTATTATTAATTTGTAGATTAAAGAACAGAAACAGTGTGTTTGTTTGGTGTGTGTGTGTGTGTATATACACATATATATATATATATACTAGCTTTTAGCCCCCGTATTACGGGGTTTTTTTACATTAGCCATTTACAATATTTTGAATTTTTAGTTAATTTATTATAATGAAGTTTGTGACATACACGGACCAATTTTGATCCATTTACATATGGTTATGTTCATTTATGTTCATTTTTGGATGAAACATTGAATTAATCTACTTAATGTTATTTATTTCCTTGTGTTCATTTAACCAAATTTATTTATATGTGTTTATTTATTTGTATTGGTTTATGTTTGTTCATATGTTCGTTAATGTTCATTTACCTTTGTTCAAATGTGCATTTAGATTTTAAATGAACGAACACAAACAAACACATATATATGTGTTGGTGTACGAATATATGATTAGGCGAGGTTTAATATCTAAATGCAATCTTTAGTCATACAATCTTTATAAAATTGTGAATCAAATTAGAGGGAAAAAAAAACTAAACATGCATTTCATCAAATACTTTGTATGTATATACCCAGATATCAATTATATGTAATATGTCTAATTGAACCAATTAGTGTTTGGAACATATCGAGAGATACATCCAGTGATCTTTTCTAACCTCCATCATTGTGATGGCATTTCTATTAACCTTGATAATCTATAACTTGAATCTAGCCATCACTAAGTTTAGAATAATAATTTCATACCTTTTGCCATTTGACTGTTCTGACTTTACAATTTCACATATTATGTCTGCCAAAGTAAAACAAATATACACACAAGATATAAGGATCACAACATATAGTAGAAATTGAAAAAATACATGTTCGAACTAAATCATATAAGCAGTTTTTTTAATGATAGTTGACAACGGTTGGACAACATCCTTTCAAAGTACTGTTGCTCTTATTCTGGTGCATTCTGAATAAACCAACTACAATTGAAGAAAAACACAATAACATCAAGTATACCAACATAGAAAGACACTTAAAAGTGGATTTATAACGAACCGGTAGTCGATGGTGAGCTCTCAGAAGCAATTTTAGCAGCTAGTGCAAATAATGTTGCAAAAAATATCCTGGTAGCGTGAGGGCAAACCTGAAATTCAATTTAAAAAGATTAGGCAAATTCATAACAATATTATACGTGAATCTTACAATATGAAACGCTTTCCGTTGAAATAATTAAATCCCTCAAGATTTGGTGATTAACCAAAATGCTCAACAAAAATTAAGATAAATTATGATGTTTATAATCTTCTAAAAACTGAATTTTGACCTTGTGGAAGGAGTCAAGATCAAAGAGCCACCCATAAACCAAAAACCTATTATATATTATGATTTCTGGTTTTGCATGTCTAAATGAATAACATGATGTTATTTTGATTGTAAACAAATTAATAGGCATTGAATCATACAATTGTAAACCAAAAGTGCTGCTGAATAGCTAATATGTTTAAAGCACACATTATTAAATAATACAAATTCATAGGTATTGATTTCACCTCTGATGATGTGGTTTGCAGCACTTCATCCTGTTCATCAATTTGAAACGTGTATCTAGTTCAAGATATCATTAAGGGATACATAAATTTAAAGTTTGACGGAATAAAGAAGTGAAGATCAGAATTCATACCTGAAACGATGAGTCGTCGGAAGAAGCAAAGAATTATACTTGAGAACCACTGGGTAGGGAGAGCAACGGCTGAACACTATTTAGGGTTATGACCCGTGTAAGTAAGTATCTGGGTCAAATCAATGATAGCTCGTCATTTAATAATCAAGCAAATCTGATGACTCCAAAAAAATGGGGAGCGACTACATCGCGACACGTAAGATTTTTGGATCTTCGTTTATATATATTATTGATAGATAGATAGATAGGGGAGGGTTATAGAAGACTATGAATGAATCATAACCATTAAATCATGTTAATCAATTGTTAAGATTTAAAATTACCAAAAACAACATAGTTTCATATAATTACTTTTTAACCACTATAACCGACATAGTTTCTTAGAATTATTCTTTCACCATATGTTGTAATGCCACTTGTCAAAAATCTATTGGTTCTTACCATTCTTAGGAAACTCTTTCTTTTTATTTGAACCATTTTCTATATATATATATATATATATATATATATATATACTAGCTTATATGCCCGTGCGACACACGGGTTGAAAAAATTAAAATTCTAAAAATATTAATAAATAGAATTTAAAGATCAAATTAACATTTAACCAAGTTACTCAAATGGAAGGGTTTAGACAAGTGTCGCTTCTAGTTTCCATTTGCAATTATGTTAACACCAAATTCAATTTACTATCATGTTCATCAAACATAAGTTCACGCCTCCCCTTTTATAAATTACAAACCTATTCAGCAAACATAAGTCCACATCTCCCCTTTTACAAACTCTAGTATAACTCTAGTATATATATGTGTCCATGTGACACATGTTGAAAATTTTATTTCACCGTATTAATAAATATAGTCTATGAAATTTTATAAACCAAATAAATATGTAGCCTAGTAAATTAAATATAATGAAAAATAAAATACATCAAAAACTTATTACATTATACAAAATTTGATGTATTTGAAATATTGCAATCACTATACTATCAAAATAAGACCACCGTATATTCTACAATTTGAAGTAGTAGAGCAACTTTTTAATCGATATTCTCCAGCTCCTAATTCTTCAACACCTTTTGCAAGCTCATAAGCTCCTATCGGACGGCCGTCTCTTCCACCATTAACCTATTTATATTTATGTTTCTAAAATATGAGTATTACTAATTAATAATTATATATTATGCATCTAATGTGAATGAAAGGAAACACTACATTAATGCCAGGCGTAACAAAATCCGACGCAAGTTGTCCCGACCCTTAGTCATCCCAACCAAAAACCCCTACCAACCCGAACAATATAACACCTTTTTTAGTCGACCCATAATGACCTGAAGTGTGAACCCCTTGTGACACCAGTTTACCACAATCAATACACCAGTTCAAATTAATAACCAATCACTATTTGGTTAATTTGCTTTGGTTTAGTGAGTTAGTTCGTCGGTTTTCGATTCGATTAATAACCAAAACCAAACTTAAGCTACAATTTCTGATTAGAGTTATATGAATATTTTGGTTCAATTAACCAAGGGTAAAAAAAATTGACTAACCGATATTCGGTTAATCAGTTTTTGTTTAATTACGGTTAGTGGTTCGCTTAATTACTTATTTCGATTTAATATCACCTTGTATAAAGTTAACCTTGCGGATCTACACATTTCCAGCAAGTAAATTGTGAAAACCTCAAAATCCAAGCACGCGTGTTATTAGATAAAATCATTTCTAAAGTCTAAACCATCCACAATATTCCAAGTAGGTAAACTTCAAATTATAAGTTATGGTCTACCTATGGAAATTAATTACCTGACAAAGCAATCTGTATGGTAGTATTATTGTCTGCAATGCATTCCACTTTCAAAGTTCCCAGCCCATTATTTGTTTGATCTTCCAACTTTGAATCATCAATAAGCTAAATCATATATAATAAAAAAAAATCTTATGAGCATATAACCCAATTCCTTATTTATAATCGATCCAAATGCATAGTAATATTATGTGCATCTGATGATCACATCTTGCATCTTGCATCAGCCTTTAGACCATTGACTTTTATTGGTTAAAATAGACCACTAAAGTCAAACTACCCGAGAAGTCAAGTTTGTTGATGAAAACAAACAAACATAAATGAACACAACTAAATGAACACACACTAACAAATATTAAACCATTAAGTACATGACTTATCCAGGAAATTTTTTAAGTATTTTTTTATTAATATGTAAACAAACATAAATAACATGACATAAATGAATGAACATAAACGAACGTTTACGAACATAAATGACCAAATGAAAAGCTGTTCATTTCCTTCGTTTAAGAAATGAACACAAGTTTTTTGTTCATGTTAGTCAGTTTAACAAAATTTTTGCCGAATAGTTCACAAATAATTCATTGAGCGTTCGGTTGGTATACATATAAAAAATAAACAAATATTACAATTCCAGGATTGTCTCTAATCTAGTTATAAAAATAATCACCTTTTCAGTCCCAAAGAAACAAACTAAACATTAACATGGGCCATATCTTTTTTAGTTAAGTTGATGATAAAAAATTTCTTACCCAACATCACACTCCCGAATTCCCGAATTGCCCTTCACATTATTATTATGCAACTCTTTGTAAAAATTTAAAAGTATAAGTAGCAGCTAAGAAAACTAACCATTTTTCTTTGATTATTTTATTTTCCATTCTCTTGGTTAGAGGTGTACAAATCGATTTTTTTTTGAAAACCGGTTTCGGTTTTTAACCTATTCGGTTTTTTCTTTAAACAAAAAAACCGGTTTTTTTAAACCGGTTTCGGAAGCATAAAAACCATAAACGATACAAACCGGTTTGTAACTGGCTTTAAAAAACCGGTTTGAGAAACCGGTTTAAATAACCGGTCTAAAAACCAGTTTGTCACTTGCTGTTTTTTTTGCTGTGCAGCTGCTGCTGTTTTTTTAAAACTTTTTTGCTGTTTTTTTTAAGAAAATGTAGTTTTTATAAACATATCTCAAAAACTACCCAATTTAGCTCGTTAATATATAAGTGGACTCCTACTCAATGAACAAAATATAAAATATGGGAACAAACCTTCCCAAATATATCGGGCTTCCGAGGAAGATTCTAGACAGAAAAGCAGATGCAGCAGGTTGAAGTGGATTATAAAGTGCAACCGTTGTTTTAAAAGCGTCTCTGCAAATAAAAGGGTAGCATAGTTATAATCAAAATTTCAAACTACCGTTGTTTATTTCACCAAATATAAAAAAAGCTCCACCTTTATTTTGTTTACAAAACTTATAGGCTATAGCCTCTTCAAATTCCACCGATTTCTTTGGTGGGTTCTCCTCATCCTCGATGACAGTTATTTCGTAATTGTTGGGCAAGAAGGTGGTAAGAGCCCAAAAATTAGATTATTACGCCATTTAAGCAATTTTTTCACCCTTGCAATGGCATTGACACAATGACACGTTAGTATCAATTCTGCATCAAATAAGCTCTTAAGTCAAACTGACATATGGTCAATCTTCCAACAAAAAATTATTTACCATTTTACCTTTGAGCTTTAAAATCTTCCATTACATCAAGAAACATGTTATATTTCTCCCGTTAGTCTAGAAATATATCTTTTTTACTTCATATATGCCAACACATCATTGGTTGCGTGAGACTCCCCATATTGCTGCCATCATCACCACCACCAACACTGCCACCGCGTCCGCCTACCATTCCTTCACTGCCTCATCCCGGGGCTTGCGGTTGGCCATATCTATAATTAAAAAAAGGACATTTAATATTTTAGCATTAAATAAAATGGAATCATATGATACATATAAGCAAGATAAGTTATAACTTAAGAATCACATATGCAAGTTTGTACTTATAATTGTATTTAAGGATACCAAACAACAAATTCAGTGACTAAAATGTGTCATATGATACCATTTGATAAGTAATTCTAATATTGCTTATGCTTTCCATTTACAATTGCCTAATTCCATTTAAAATTCTGATATAATCAATAAATCACAGTTCAATGACATTCAGAATCCACACAGCTCCGAAATGCAAGAAACAAAAACTGATAAACACGTAACCCATTGCTAATTGGACTCTAAACCTTACAAATAAATAAATTAAACTGGCCCATGATTATGTAAAGCCATAACATAAACATAAGCATATAAATAAAACCTAAATAAAACTTTTAACTCATAGTTAATTAAGTAATTACCAAACCCATAATAACCAAAAGACCAAAATGTTAAAAATTGTTTTAAAATAAGTTATAAAATGTAAATTAACAGTAGTCAATCTCAAAACATATATGATAACTTTCTATTAATTGTCCTTGCTTTTTACTACCTTGAACATATGAAGAAAGAAATAATATTTTTGTTTTTGCCCGTTGCATAATTCAATGGTTTCATGAAATAAAGCAAATATATAATAAATCTTAACTTTGTTTTTATTTCACCCTGTATTATTTATTTAAACATTTCGAATGCGTTTTTGAAAACAAAAAATCCAACCGGCATATAGATAATAATTACAAAACCAAAAAGTTGAAGAATACTTGCATTGAATTGTTTGTTCAAAACTTTAAGAACCAATGGATCCAATTGTAGGTGGCTTAAGGAATTAAATAGTTAAAAATTTGTTTTAGTTAGATAACCATATTCTTCAACATGGCCATGGCGTACAAAACATTCACAAAAATAAACAAAATTGAGGCATCCAGTGACGAAAACCCTAAATTGTATCAACATTCTTGAAACCCCAGATTAATCGACATCTCAAGTGCCAAATTAAATAACTTTCACTCACAACATATAATACAAATCAATTACCTTCACTGAAGAGGATTCTGAATATGAAAGTACAACCACGGACGCATGAATTTGTGCACCTTCGCTATCTCAAATTAGAAAAGTAGTCTAGAATGCAAAATAAATTAAACATTGTGGTAAAGGTTGTTCATGGGTACTGAAAATGAAGATTGTTCTTGAGGCGAAGAGGAAGAGATTTGCGGCTGCGAATACGCCTCACTTGTTGGGTTTTTCCGATGGAGAGCCGATAGCTTCAAGATTTCAAAGCCCCACACCACCCTGCATCTCCACGTACGTACAGGGCTACACCACGGTCGTATAGGCTGCAAAAAGCTGTTTTTTTGTCCCCTTGTCAGGCATGTATACCCTATACGATCGTATAGGCCTATACGAGCCGTATAGGCACGTGGGGGTGGTGTGGGAGGATCACATCCCTTTCAAAGAGAGACGGAAGTTGAGAGAAAGAGAGAGACTGTAAGTATAGATTGATTCAATTTTTGAATTTTGAATGGGAAGAAACAAAACCTAGATAAAAGATAAAGGTGTGGAAGAATCTTTTACCAAAGCTTTTAGATGAAGACTTTCAAACCCAAAGCTTTCAGAGGAAGACTTACAAACCTAGAGACGTGGCTTCCTATTTTATGAACACGATAGCAAATAAATATGGGGCTGACACGTCTCAGAACCTGTTTTCTTTTATTATATATATATATATGCTAGTTTTTATCCTCCCGTATTACGAGGGTTGTGTTTCTTTTTCGTGTCTAATATTTATATTTTTTGGATTTTTAATTTTATTTATTTTAAGAATGTTAATACTATACTTAGGGTTTGATGATGAAAGAATTTCATAAATAAATGAGATGTTATAACCCGTTTAAAAGTTATGGGTTTGGTAAAACTCATAACCCGTTTATTTTTTTTACTATAGAATTGTTATTTAATATAAAAAAATCTTTTTTTTTTTAAATTGAATATTAATTTTTAGTATATCCCTATTTTATAAGATTTTCATATCAATGTGAGATTATTTTTAATATAATGAGCTGTTATAACATAATTTTATTTATTGTAAGAATGTTAATACTATACTTAGGGTTTGATGATGAAAGAATTTTAGAAATAAATGAGATGTTATAACCCGTTTAAAAGTTATGGGTTTAGTAAAACTCATGACCGCTTATTTTTTTACTATAGAATTGTTATTTAATATAAAAATATCTTTTTTAAAAAAAAATTAATATTAATTTTTAGTATATCTCTATTTTATAAGATTTTCATATCAATGTGAGATTATTTTTAATATAATGAGATGTTATAACACGTTTAAGGTTATCTGGGTTTAATGAGACCCATACCCGTGAATTCGGGTCAAATGCATAAGAAGCCTTCATTTATAAATAATACAATCTGGTGGCTTGAGAGAATGTAAGAAGCAACCAGAGAATATCCTTTTTCCATTTTTTTTGCGCGCAACATGTATTGTAATTTATTTGCATCCTCATATGTTGTTTTACATTATTCGTTTATAATATTTATATATATTTTTTTGGATTTTAATTTTATTTATTGTAAGAAAGTTAATAATATATTTAGAATTTGATGATAAAAGAGTTTCACAAATAAATGAGATGTTATACCCGGTTTAAAAGTTATATGGATTTAGTGAGACCCATGACCCACTTATTTTATTTACTATAAAATTGTTTTGTTAATTATAAATAATAATTTTTTAAATGGATATTAATTTTTAGTATATCCCTATTTTATAGAATTTTTCATATCAAATATTTGATGAGATTAATTTTTAATATAATGAGTTGTTATAACCCGTTTAAGGGCTATATGGTTTTGGTGAGACCCATACCCATGAATTCGGGTCAAATGCATGAGAAGTCTTCATTTAAGAATAAAGCAAACTGTTGGCTTCCATAAAATGGGAGAGTGACCACATCGTGACACGTAGGATTTTTGAGTTTCGTTTATATATATTATAGATATATGTATAGTGGATCGGTTTCGTTCGACGAAACAAAGGTTCAATCACGTTTTGTTACGTTACGCACGCGGTGTTGATATTTAACGTCTAGTTCTGTACGTGTGACTGACCGCTAGCTATTTATTACTTGTGGGGTTTCATTCAACAAACAATACAACATGTAAAACTGGAACTTAATCGAGAAATTATATCAATGTTTTCAAGATAAGCTACTAAACATCAGGGTCGGCTTTGAGAATTCACGTGTCTCGCCCACCCGAAAAAAATATGTCCCTTAAACCTTAACATACTAAATAATGTAAACACACTTTTTATACACCGATTAAAGTTATATCGATAAACATAACAATTAGAAAAATCATGGTATTATGAGTTTATGACATACAGAATAGGCTAATAGCTAATTAAAGATTTGTGAAGCTCTTATAACATTCTTGATATCAAATTGGTGAACCAACTCTTCGCAATTTATGGTCAATATATTCCGTTCTCGATAGCTATCATCGCCAACCTGCTAAGTCTTTCTTGGGAATTGGGTCGTAAATAAGATTTCAATAACTATAATTTCGAAAAACTCCTTTCTGCATATGCTACTATGACCGCGGGTGTTCGAAGTTGACTTTGTTGTTATCTCTCCTAGTCATTTCTTTTATTTATTTAACATATATTGATTAATTAAATTACTTGCCTTTTTCAAATTTTAGTGGGTCTATAAGTCTTTGGGTAATATAAAAAAAGTGGGTCTAAAAGGTGTTTGAGTATTATAAAAATAGTTGAATTATAAACGTTCAGGTATTCTACATATATAACGTCAGGAATTTAATAAAAATTTTGTGCCCCCGAAAAAAATGTGCCCCGATCGGGCGCCCGCATGGTACACCCTCAGAGTTTCTCCTTCTAAACGTAGATCGGTATTTGATCCAAAGATAACCCAAAACCTTTATATCTTCCACAATTTAAGATAAGTTTGCCGGTTTGTTAACAAAAATCACTTTGTTTCTCGATTTCCATATGCATTAACATGCCGTAAGAATTATCGCCTGAAGAACCTTAGCCTTCCAACGGCCTAAGATATTAGCTTTATGCACCTTAAGAATGTCACTCACCGAGAGGCATATATAGGTGGGAGTTTACACCAGTTACCTGTAAATTGTCGAAACAACATGGCAAAAAAAAAAAAAACACGAGACGAGAAGGTGATCACTAGTTTCTTTCTCTTCACCGCATAATCTATAAACAACCGAACCCACATTTACATTCCTTTTCGTTAAGCGTACAAGAGTTGAAGCTCCATCCTTTTCCATTTCCCATGCAAATATGTTGGTTTTAAGAGGGACCCAAGTGTTCCAATCCAAGATAAATGAAGAAAGTGTGACTTGACACTTGGAGAGGACCTCCTTCATTGAATGTATTGTAAAAAGCCCGGTTGGGTCACTGAGCCAAGTCCACCAATCCAGTTGTGAACCCAACACAACATTCTGCACCAAATTCAAACATGATGCATACTCGGTAACTTCACTCTGAGTAAACCGAGATCTGGTCCAACTCCAATTCCAAACCTGGGAACCATCTCGCATCTCAACACAGGAACTAATGAGGTTCCATTTATGTTTGACATTTAAAAAAGATTAGGAAAGACCAAATTTAATGGGCTTTGCAAAATCCAAGAATCCAACCAAATCCAAATTTTAACACATCTGCCAAATTCTCCCTTTATCGGATTGCTTAAACAAAGTGATGAACTCGCTGGTTGGTTTTCCATGTTAGCGATGGAATTCCATGTCTTGGGCTGATTACTCAAATGCGGAAAAACAGGCCAAGACCTAGAAGATGGATGCATAGATAGTATAACCTTTCGCCAAAGAGAAGTTGGCTCGATTTTAAACTTCCACCAACATTTGGTAAGAGGGGAAATATTGGCATCTCTAATAGGATTAAGACCCAAACCTCCAAAGTATTTTGGAGAAGTAATTATATCCCCCAACTCACCCAACATATCTTCTATTTATCCTCGATTCCTTCTTTAAAAAATTCCTCCTCTTCGCTTCAAGTTTATCAATAATCTTGCACGGAGCTTTAAAAAGAGAGAAGAAATACGTTAGTAAAATTACCAAAACCAACTTTATGAGTGTTAACCTGCCCTCGGCTGATAAAACGGACATCTTCCATAAAGAGTGTCTTTTATCGAAGGTTCCGAGAATAGAATCCAAATTAGAAATCCGATACACGTTACACCCTATTGGTAGACCAAGATAGGTACATGGTAAGGAACCTTAAATGCTATTAATCAAAATGGTAAAAGACGATTTCTCTTTGGTGTCCATCATAACACTAGTCATATTTGACTTGGAATAATTAATTTGCAAACCTACGACGAGATGAAAACATCTTAAGATACGTGCCATATTAAGAACATTGTCTTTGTGTCATTTCCTCACCATAATGGCGTCATCCTCGTATAACAAATGAGAAATGTTTGAACCATCATTTGGAAAACTAATTCCACGAAAAATACCCCTTCATCGTCTTCTTAAACATCTAAAAGAAGGCCTCCATAGTCCATCCTGATTGTAAATATAAAAGGGGATAACGGGTCACCTAGCCTAACCTCTCGTTGGAAATAAAATTTAAGCGAACACTAACCTTTAACCAAAACCGAGGATCTAGATGAGAAGAGAATACTCCTAATCCAACTTCTCAGAAAGTCCATATGTTCTTGAATCGAGTCGAGAAAGGCCAATTGATGTGATCGAACGCCTTTTCGAAATCAATTTTAATAAGCAGTATTTGGATTTACTGTTTTTTTTTCACGCTTCGACCAAACGCAAACATGTTGGGTGTAAGGTATTGATCGGAAAACAGCTTAAAAGGCACTATTAAAGCGACAATAATTATTTAATTCATTAACATTAAACAAGTACACAATTACAAACAATTAACCGAATCAAATACATCATACATTTGTATTTTCAATAAATATCCTAATGCCAAACTATATATCTTCGATCTTCATAACATCAAAGACTTAAACCTGTAGCATGTATAAAAATAGAGTTTGTCTACACGAATGTTGGTGAGAATACATAAGTTTAAGTTTATATATATAATCACAATTCATATGCAAATGATGAGCATTACAAATCTTATGAATATGTAAACAATTAAATAGATGTGAACAAGTTTCTATTGATACAAAATAAACGTACTTGGGTAAATGTATGGTCATGCTAAATGAGGATAGATGAGGATGAGGCCTAACATCAAACAATAAAATAAACACTTAAGCACATAGAACATAGCCATAGAGCATGCAATAGTCACACATAAACATAAATTAAATTGTGTTTTAAATAGATGTGGTAAAAAACATGAGTATATGTGAATAAGGTATACATGATATCCCCAAAATATGTAAAAGATAAAAAGGGTAAGTAAACACACCTTAAAAATAAACGTGAAGAGATGCTAAATTAATAATTTGAATAATCGAGATTAACAACTGAACCGACGAAGTTCGGTTCAACGAGAGATCCTATAATAAAAGTTATTCTAGTTAAAATATGCTAATTAGGAATAATAAAATCATGAAAGATGGAGTTTAAAATCATTTGGGGTTTAAATCCATGAACTTGAAAAAAAATATATAAATACTTAAAAAATGAATTTTAAACACAAAAATCCTAAATTATAAGTTTTAGATGTGAGATTACCAATTATGATAGTATTTTAAGTTAGATCGAACAGATGCTGAATAAATAAAAAGATCAAACACTACGAAAAATTAATTTAAGCAGAGTGGTTGTCTCGTGTTCAGTCTGAATGTTGACTTAGAATCAAATCCGGTTCCAACTTAACCATAATATTAGAAATAAGATGAAGATGAAAAATTTACAGAAAAATAAACGAGCTAAATCGTTAATTATGAAAATCCCCAAATTAAACATAACATAAACCCTAAATGGGTTTTGATTCAAATGTGAAAAATCCCAAATATATGAAATTAGATTAGGGATTTCGATCCAATGATGATGGATTACTGAAAAACAAATAAACTTACCCGGAAAATTGGTTAGAATTGAGAAGACACAGTTGACTTTTGAGAGTCAAACTACGAAGAATACTTGAATAATGAAGAATTCATTAAAGAAAAGGTAAATTGAATTGGGGTAACGATTGAACAGAAGTTAGAGGTTGTTTAAATAGCCAAAATACGTCTTAAGCTTCAAGAAATCGTTTCACTTGAAAATTAGGGTTAAAACACATTATGGAAATGAATCAATAAAATCACGAAATTAAATGTTAATATGGAGGAAACGTTAATGTTTTAGTGTAAGAATGATGTCCATGTTCATATCTTGGAGAGAAATCAAAAATCAAATTTGATCGGGAAGGATTTGGTTGTTAAAACCGAGTGTTGGTCCACTACGTGAAAATTGACCTTTGGTCACACGAAAAAAGTGTGGCCGTAGGCCTTTAGCCACACACTTTGGTTCAGGTCATATGTAACCAAAGGTCGCGACACCGTGGGTATGATATGGCCACACACAGTTTTTAGTGGCCTTATGTGGTTATAAGTGTGGCTAAAGGGTACAGGAATTAGTTGTTGGACATCAAGAAGCCTCTCCAATATGTGTGGCTAAATGGTCGAAAATGGCCACATGACTATTTACTATGAGTGACCATTGCACATATAGAGCCACATGAATTCATGTTTCAGCCACATGAATTTTATAATAATGTGGCCAATAGGGTTGTGTTATGCGTGCATTGTGACCTATACCGTGTGGATATAGCAAAGCAATGGCCACTTAAATTTAATAATAGTGTGGCTAACTATATCATATAGACACTGGATATTACATTAAAAGTGGCTAACAATGTTTACTTGCCACTCAAACACTCATTTGTAGATTATAGTGTGGCTATTGTCTTACCGTTTGTCACACATAATGCTTTTCGTAATTTAAAGTGTGGCTATTGTCAAACTTTTCGTCACACATAGTGAGGCATTGTGTGGCTAATCATATCATATAGACACTGGAGGTTATTGTCAATGTGGCTAAAAATGTGAACTTGCCAGTCAAACACTCTTTTGTAGTTTGTGGTGTGGCCATTGTCTTACCGTTTGTCACACATAATGCTTTTCCTAATTTAAAGTGTGGCTATTGTCAAACTTTTGGTCACACATAGTGATGTATTGTGTGGCCAATCATATCATATAGACACTGGAGGATATTGTCAATGTGGCTAAAAATGTGAACTTGCCACTCAAACACTCTTTTGTAGTTTGTGGTGTGGCCATTGTCTTACCGTTTGTCACACATAATGCTTTTGTAATATAAAGTGTGGCTATTATCATACTTTTGGTCACACATAGTGATTTTTCCATAAGTTTAACAAACCCAATAACATAAATTCAAAATAAGTTTACATTAACAAACCTTCACTAATAAGTTATAAATTCAAAATATTTGAAACTACTACTAGTTATTACCGACCTCAAACTTTCTAATAAACTCATCAAATTATTTTTGCCTCCTTTCTTCATTTTCCTTAAGTTCTTTTTCCATTTATTCCATTCGTTGCACTCGTTCTTCCAACTCGTTTCTTGACTTCCTTTCATCTTCTTCCATTTCGGCTCTAACTTTTTGAACCTAAAATTGTTAAAATATTAGCATCATAACTAGTAAAGGGTTAATGTGAGGCGAAACCTCAGAGCACGACGGCTATCACGCACAATCACATTAGACATAATGTATACACAAACAAAAACTTTAATCAACGACTCGTTGGTGATAATAATCAATGTCAACTGTACTAAAAATTCCTAACATGTATTCACACATCGTATCATGGCAAATCAACCAAACATTCATCATATAACTTAACTTATGATCACTTAGTTCACGAGACAGATTATAGCATGTACAAACTGATTTCATTCAATAAGAAAAGATTAAGTATAAATTCTACAAAATTTACCACAGTAGAATATATGAATTAGGTTTCTTAAAAAAGTTTTATTATATTTTTTTTCATACATACAAAACTCACAATAGTTCAACCATTTCAGATATGTACCAACAGTTCTGCATATTGCACAACAAACACTTGTTTAATGGTTCTATCAACTCATTAATCTAAATTGTGCAAGACCAATTGGGTTGTGTTAAAAACACATAATACTAACTTTTAGAACTGGAAACAACCCGTTTGGTTTTGTCATTAGGGAGTTATGGTGTCGGAAAGACAGACCAAAATATAACTCCCTGAATCAGCTTTGACCAGTGTTTTTGTAAAATCATAAAAACTATCCAAACACGTCCGAAAATTACAAACTTTACCTTTCTGGAAACTAGACTCATAGTGCTATATCCTAGAATCAAAAATCGTTCAGTAATCATCGTTTAACATCAAGTTACATACCAATAAATAAACGAAAACGAATCTGTCAGTAAACTGTTATCATCAAACAAGTGAAATACATACTTTTTTAGCGATGAAAGAAGATGTACTAAGCTTCAATTACAAGAAATAACACTTAAAATTGAAATCCCCAAACTTGGTTCTTAGGGTTCTTCACACTCAACACGAATCCGGCAAAAATTGTCACACCCCGAAAATCTTAACTTAACAAAGCAGAAGTCTTAACTTAAGCCGTTCGGGTTATGACAAATGCCGATATCCAATAACAATAGACAATTAATAATAAAAGCATCATCTTTTATTATAAGAAAATATTTTACAATATCAAAGTTTATTACACGTGCTAATGCACGGTTTACAATACTTCAACTTTTGTTCAAACACCCCACGCTCTCGTTTCCATGCCACCTCGAAATCTTTACTTACCTGAAAAGCATATTAGATCGATCAACACAATGTGTTGGTGAGTTTCCCCTTATATTAAAAATAGTCCATATACATATATATATATATATATATATGAATCGAACACACAATCCATTAAATAATTAAATCTGATATCAATCCGTGTGTAATCGTCACTACACCCTGAATTATATCCAAATATTCCGTGTATAATGGTCTACCGCCATTATATCACAAATCCGTGTGTAATGATCCACCGCCATTACATCACAAAACAATAGGCATTTTATTTCTTATACAAATTGAGATGTTGTAGACTAGCTAAGAATACAACATTACGTATGACTATCATAGTTGATAACCCGATACATACCATACTCAAAATATTTCCACTTTTAACCCAACGCGATTGGAAGTGGGGGGCGTCACCCCAATAGATCTACTAATATTTCTGTGCCTCTTTCTAGGGTTAACTTTTATTTAGCCAACTAAACTCATCCCGCATTATACACCAATTTGTAAAACAAAATGCCTTTTAAAGAAAAATATTAACGAAAATAATATGTAATAAATAATATGCTTTCCCCCAAAAAAACAATTAAATATCGTTTTAAAAACATTTCCAGTTAGAAATCGAGGGGGTTCGATAGAGAAACTCACTATCTTGTAGCTTTTCCAGAATCTCGTGTCCTATATTAGAACACGTTTTGTTAATAAAAACTTTTAGTTTTTATACAAAAATCCTTTTAAATTTATTAGTCCTATTCTAATATACACATAAGCGCATAGCACAAAAGCGAATACACATAGTTCGGTTTTCCGTTAGTTATTATTTAATTAATTAAGCTAATTAATTAATTAAATAATATAATAAAATATTTTTAAGTTTTAGTTGCTGGAATTTTAAGAAAATATTAATCTTTTATTTTTCACAAAACTTGACGGTTTCGTCGGTTTTGTAATTAAAATGCGTTAATTCGGTTTTTCGTTTAAAATGTAACTTATAAATTATGAAAAATACTTGCTACATAAATATTAATCAAGTTTTACAAGTTTACTTATGAAAATATATTATTTTCATTTTTGTTAATATTTTCTTAAAATAGCAACTTTTAACGTTTTCATGTCGGTTTTCGCGACACGAACCGTTTAGGACTAAGTTTTATCATCTTGTCCTTTTCTCATGTATTAACTTATGTTATACATGGGTATTTTAACACTTTAGGGGCTGTTCTAAAACAGTCCCTAATAGTTGTGTCGGTTTTGCTTAAAAAGCCGATTTTTAGACCGTTTAAGTTCCCGACGAGTCAAATAAATTACACAAGTATATACTAATCATCCTATGAACTAAACACACATATAATAACATATAACTCACCATAAATAGCAGTTTTGACCATGTATGTTCATAAGACACGTTAATCGAGTTTTATTTCGGTTCCTAGTTCGTCTTTTAGTTTATCTTAACAATGTTACTAGTTTAACTTGTTATTTATTTATGTACATTTATGTTTAAATGTCCTAAAAATCCAGATTTTAATTTATTTTATAAGTTCCTAATAATCCAAAATTTCACTTTTAAATTGAAGGTTCTTATTCTCTTTTCAAAAGAATCTAATCTTCATATTTTTGAACATTGTCTTTTTCAACAAAAATCAAGTATGATTCCTTTAGATGTTTACATACCTTTATAACTATTTACTTTTATGATATTCTTACCTTAATCAATCTTTAATCATTAATTTTAGTTGTTAGGGTTTCATACATCCTAAAGAATCTATTCCATTTTATTTTTTTAATTTCACCATATAACAAAGTTTCTATTATAAGTAACTCATTGTTTATTTCAACATGGTTTTTAACTAATCCAAGTTTCAAACTATACATCCTATCTTGTTTAAGTTGTTATTAATCACTTGTTGTTTCCATCTATTACAAGTATCTCATTTTCATCTTTCATTAAAATTAAAGTTTCCTTATTTAGTAGTTCCAACACTTTTCAAGTTTCAACTACTTGATCTAACATGCAACCTATCTTACTTACATTTAATTCATCCCACAACATCTTTTAATTCAAAAACCCATACAAAACCTCCTAATTAACTTTATATTAAAGATCCCCAATTTTCACCATCATGAATATATTCATGTTTTACTCATTTCTAGCAACAATCTTTAACAATCTAGACCCATACTAACAAGTTAAAGATCAATAATCCATTCCAATCTTTAATCTAATATAAACCCTAGAATCAAACTCTTTCAAATTTACCAAAAGCTCAAGAGATTATTAACACTCATTCATTAAATCTACCAATCAATATAGAGTCTTTAGGGTGTATGCATGTATGTATTATTGAGTTTTGATCCTCTCATACATATATACATACACTCACGGCACACATATTAACAATATTTCAATCTTCCAATCAACTCAAGAACATACATTCATATCAAATAATAAAACATTCATTACTTACTTGTTTTCTTGAGATTGTTAAAGATGAAAATGGTGATAATGGTGTGAGTGGTGTATTGTGCTTCCTAGACTTAATCCTTCCTCTTATGCTTTATCTTCCTTACTTCTTGATTTAGATCTTCATGTTTCTTGATTGTGTGTTTGTGTGTGTATAATGTTGTTAATTTGAATTTGTGTTGGTGTGTGGGATTAAGGTGTTTGGGCCGAGCTATATGAAGGAAGAGGGAGGAGTGGAGTAGGGTGATGAGGTGTGTGATAGGTTGAAGGTGGAGTGTGTGGGGATGCTACAAGTATCAACTTTCTAGAAAATAATGATTAGGGGAGGAGTTGGAAGAAGGGAATTGGGACATGTGTGATGGTGAGTTGTCCAAGGGGTGGGGTCAGGGGTGGGGGTATGGGGCGGCCTAGGGGGTGGGTGGGTGTTTGAAGGGTTTTAACTAATAACTAAGTGATTTCCGATTATCCTTTTAATGTATTTTGTGTTTTAAATATCCAAACGAATTCCGTTTTCAATAATTTTTATCAAACATTGAACGAAATCAAATTCCTAACAGTATGGACCATAAAAATTATTTTTTTGAAAATAATTCACGTGGGGTATTTTCCGGGTCTTGTACTGGCTCGTGCTTGCTTATTTTCCAATTTTTGTGATTTGAGCCTTTCTAAATTATATTTTTATGTTGTCTCATATGTTTTCATATATACTTTGAATTTTTTTAGATTGTTTAATCAATCTAATTATTTATTTACTTTCTGGTTCGTTACCCGAGGTTTTTGCATGTTTTTCTCGTTTCGTGCCGAAATTTGGACTTTTTGTTGACTTTATAAGACAATGAACCTTAGTAAAGAGAGACTTTATTAATAAAACGATATTAGGATGGATAATCATGATTACATAGTGAAAATATTTGCTAGATGTTACAAAAATCGAGATAGAATTGATGGAAACCGACACCACACGTGAATTCCCATCGCAAAAATAATTAGATTAGAGCCCGGAATCAAAGGATTTGGTTAAGAATTGAGTGAGTTAGAGAATTAATGATTGAGGATTATGGTGGGTGTAAAGAGATGAAGAAGAAGAATAATAAGAAGGAATGAAGAGAAAGAAATAAAGGTAGATTAAATATGTGGTCAAATTAGATTTAAGAATGAGAGGGTAATTCAAAATTTTTTGAAGAAAAGAGTGGGGTGAATTTAATTTGAAATTTTAAGGGAAGTGAAATTAATATGAACTAAATAGAATTAATTTTTTTTATTTTTAATAAGTAAAATAAAGAGTTGTTAGTGTGTGTGTATAACAACTAATTAAATCTTAAATAATATAAGAAATTATATTTTAAATACAAAAACATATAAAATAAATACAAGTGATATTTATAGTTGCTCTAAAAGAGTTGTATAAGAGTGTAGTAATCAGTGTTAACGCCCAATAAACCATACTTTAATTAGTGGGTCATACTAGTTCTTGATCGGTGTTAGTGTCTCATTATAGCATCTATCATGTCACAATTGCTCTAAAAGAGTTGTATAGGAGTGTCATTAGTCATGGTTAGGTGTTAACGCCTGAAACACACCATACTTTCATCAATAGGCCTTATTTAGCCTTGATTTGTGTCAATGGCCCAACATGTTATACATTCATCAATGGGCCTTGATTGGTATTAGTGGTCATTATAGCATCTATCATGTCCCCGTTGCTACAAGAGGGTTGTATATGAGTTTAGTGAGCCATAGGCATGTGTCAACTCCCGATAACATGTCATACTTTTATTAATGGGCCATATTGGGCCTTGATTGTTGTTAATGGCCAATATCGTCTCTATCATGTCATAGTTACGTTAACAGGTTGAATAAGAGTGTAGTGAGTCACAGTTGGTTGTCATACTTTGCATTAATGGGACGTCTTGGGCCTTGATTGTTGTTAGTGACCCATTGTAGTCTCTATCATATCATAGTTGCTCTACAAGGGTTGAATATGAGTTTAGTGAGTCATAGTTTGGTTACACCCAATAATATGCCATACTTTCATTAATGGGCCTTATTGGACCTTAATTGTTGTTAATGGCCTTATTGGACCTTGATTGGTATTAATGGCTCATTATATCACCTATCATGTCATAGTCGCTACAAGGAGGTTGTATATGAGTGTAGTGAGCCATAGTCATGTGTCAACGCCCAATAACATGTTATACTTTTATTAATGGAACATATTGGGCCTTGATTGTTGTTAATGGCCCAATACATATATATAATGTCATAGTTAATTTAACAGGTTGTATAGGAGTGTAGTGACTCATAGTTGGTGTTAACGCCCAGTTGCATGTCATACTTTGCATTAATGGGCCGTCTTGGGCCTTGATTGTTGTTAGTGACCCATTGTAGTCTCTATCATATCATAGTTGCTCTAAAAGGGTTGAATATGAGTTTAGTGAGTCATAGTTTGGTTAACGCCCAATTATATGTCATACTTTCATCAATGGGCCTTATTGAAACTTAACTGGTGTTTGTGGCCCATTATAGCCTTTATCACATCATAGTTGCTCTAAGAAGGTTATATTGGAATGTCATTACTCATAGTTAGATGTTAATGGCCGATAACATGTGATACTTTCATCAATAGGTCTTATTGTGCCTTGTTGGTGTTAGTGGCCCATTATAGCCTTTTTCATGTCATAGTCGCTCTACTGGGCCATATTAGGGCTTGAAATCTCTTAGTGGCCTATATGGCATGTGATATGTAACATTAGATATTTAATGGTTATATTGTGTTATAGGGAGTCATATTAGACCATAATAGACAAAAACAAGTTATACATGTCCTAATAGACCATATTGGGCCTTGAAATCTATAATGGCCCATTATGCATATAATTTTAAATTGTGTCTTAAGAGGTACAACCCGCCTAACTCGTCGATATACATTAAACATAGGGGTGGCAAATGGGTTGGGTTGGGTCGAAACGGGTTATGGGTCGGAACGGGTTATGGGTCGAAATAGGTCAAGGTCAGAACGGGTCAATTAAAAAAAGGGTTGTTATGGTTCGGGTCAGAACGATTCAGGTCAAAAGGTTCGGGTCATTACGGGTCCGGGTCAAAACGGGTCAATGTCGGAACGGGTCAAAACGGGTTTCGGGTCGTTTTTTTTAACAAGGACAACGGAGGAAATGTTTTAGTTTATTGACTTTTTTTCAGTTTTTTATTTATATTTTGACTTATGATTTTTTTATTATTATTTTTGAATATTTTTTTAAATTGTGTCTTAAGAGGCACAACTCGCCTAACCCGTCGATGTACATTAAACATAGGGGTGGCAAAAGGGTTGGGTTTGGTCGAAACGGGTTATGGGTCGGAACGGGTTAGGGTCGAAACGGGTCAGGGTCGGAACGGGTCAATTATAAAAAGGTTGTCATGGTTCGTGTCAGAACGGGTCAGGGTCAAAAGGTTCGGGTCATAACGGGTCCGGGTCAAAATGGGTCAAGGTCGGAATGGGTCTAAACGGGTTTCAGGTCGTTAAAAACGAAAAAAGTAACTAAAACGTTTTCTCCCGTGTCAACGTTCAGCATAAAAAAAACTGAGAAATGAGCCTAAACTGAAACCCTGCTCGTCGAGTATAAACACTCGTGTTGGCTCGTTTAAGCAATTTTCAGTTCGTTTCAGCACTTAACAACTCGTTTTTATAGCAAACAACATGTTAAACAGCTCGTTTTAGCGAGTTTCAGTTCCTTTCAGCACTTAACAGCTCGTTTTTATTGCAAACAACATGTTAAACAGCTTGTTTCAGCGAGTTTCAGTTCGTTTCAGCACTTAACAGCTCATTTTTACAGCAAACGGCATGTTAAACAGCTCGTTTCAGCGCTTTTCAGCCCGTTTCAACGTGTTTTGACCAATTTTGCAGCAATTCAGCAATAAAAAATCAGCAGTTCAGCTCGTTTTTGCCCGTTTCAGCAGGTTACATAACCAATACTTCAAAACGTTTTGTGTTTTCAATCCAGAAAACAAGTATAGGAAAACGTTTAGTGTTTTCAAAACCAGTATGTAAGTATGTCCATGTTTTCAATCCAAAACCTGGTGTCGCGTGTAATAGAGTTTTCTCAAAACCAAATGAATGCATTTGACTCGCTAACTATTACCTAGTACAAGTGTTTAAGTTATAAGAATATGTTCAACAACACATGACTCTAAGACCCACGTATGAACTCACACACAAACACAAACTTGACCCAACAAATCGTTGGTGATAATAAGTAATGTCAACAGTACCAAAGTTCTTAAATATATCCACACATCATATCATGGCAAAGCAACCAAATATTCATTATACAACTTAACTTATGATCATTCAATTCATGAGACAGATTCTGGCATGTACAAACTGATTTTATTCACAAAGAAAAGATTAATGATAAATTCTACAGAATTTACCACAGTAGGATATATCAATCAAGAATCGATCAATAATCATTGTTTAACATCGAGTTACATACCAATCAATAAACGAGAACGAATCTGTCAACCAACTGTTCTCAACAAAACTCAAACCCTAACATGTTTATGACATCTCTAGGGTTCTAATTAATCATGTTAAAAACCCCCGTTAGATCTGATCGTAGGATGGTTAATGAAGTTTGGAGAAAGAAGCAAAGTGATGAAGAAGAGTATTGAGCTTCAATCGATGTTTATGGATTAGGTTTGTAATTGGGAGGAGGTGAAGGTGATAGTCACATGAAACATAAAGTGTGGCCATTAACTAATAATAGTCACATTTGTTGTTTTGTTGTCACTATTAGCTTTTAGCCACACATCAAATATTATAAGTGACTATCAAATAATGCTTTATGGTCACATAAACGCATAAGCTTGACCATATATATTAGCTTTTAGCCACATATGAAATAATTAAAATGTGACCATTAAATGATAATAGTCACGCGTTTTGTTTTAATGTCACCGTTAGCTTTAAATCACACATAAAAGCATATAAGTGGCTAACAAACAATGTTATATGGTCACATTGACCCGTAAGTGTGACAATATGTATTAGCATTCAGCCACATCATTGAAACCTATTGTGGCTGTAGATCACATTCGGCCACACTTTTCTAAGTGTGGCTAGTAATTGTCACACTTTTTTTGTTAAAGTGTGGCTAAAGGTTTCGACCAGTTGTGTACAGGTATGTTTTTAGTCACATGACCAAACATATGTGGCTAAAGCTCCGAACATGTGTGACTAAGGTTCAAAACATGTGTGTTTTTGTCACATGAACCAAACATGTGTGGCTTAAAGTTCTAGCATGTGTGTTTTTTTGTCACACAAATAAAAGTTGTGTGGCTGAAACTGTGATTGGTGACCTTTAGCCACACATTTAATCTGAAGTGTGGCAAACCGATTTCAGCGCATGTGTGGCTAAAGCTTTTGTTTCACGTAGTGGTCGTGTTGCAGCCGACATAGCTATAGGTCACGTAGCGCGACGTTCTCAGACTAGAGTCGTCGCGTAGCGCGACCCAAATTAAAATATGGAAACCCTAGCTCGCATCGCGTATCGCGACACCCTTTAAGTAAGATCGTCGCGTACTACGACGGGTTTGATTTTCTCAAAAAGTTTAGATTTTGACATTTTATAACACGGCTGAGCCAAAATAAAAAGTTTCGTATGCCTTAACGAGTAACAAAATATATAACTATATTTTTCAAATTACTATAATATGATCAAGATCCAATCATATTTTATAAGATATATAAAAATCTATACTCTCTTTTTAGAATACCACCATTTGATGTGTCACTTTCACGTTGATTCTAACAGATTATTTAATTATTAATTCAATTATTTAAATATTGTAATTCATTAATACTATTTATTTGTCAATCTTTAAATATTGTATCTTTTGTAATCATTACAGTTCATAATATACATTAAATTATAATTTTAGTAATTATAAATTAATCAATCATTATTTCTTAAAATAACTTATGTTATATATATTAAATGGTAAATTTTTTGAAATCACGCAGTTAATTTCACAAAATTTAATATCGTATACATACACCTCATAGTTTCTACATTACGTTAAAAATACATTTTAACTCGTAAGGATTTGACCATGATATCACTATGATCTGCTATTTAATTTAGTTACCACCTATCAAGCAATTATTTTCAGAAAATTGCTCATACTCCATGTAGATTAATCAGTTAAAAACTTTACGATATGCAAAAAGTATTATTTATTAAATTTTTCCTCTCTATTTTTATTTTAAAAAAGGTTTTTAAATTTTACATTTTTGTATATTAGATACAAATAAGGATATTTAAACAACCTTTAATTTACACATGTTATTCAATACATATGCTTAAAATTTTATAATACTTTTTATATTATATAGTATTTCCATACCTTAGGTATTTAAACTAATATTTATGTTTACCGAGAAAATCGTAGATTGAGGACATTATGGTTGGATACCAAAAAAAAGTGAAAATGGCTCTACCTCTTTAAATATAAAGTCTCAAAATGTACCGTTTTAGGCCCATGTAGTCTCAAAGTAATACAAAAACAAATAATGCCAGTTAGCTATATAATTGCTTATATTTAAATTGATAAAAATGCATGATGACTTTGTGTTAACAGTGTATAATCAATATATGAATATATATTGTTAATAAAATGTATTTTATTATTTAATAAATATTTAACTTCATTTAATTACCCCTTTAATAAACCGGTCTCAAGTTGGTGTATGTATATAATAGTTGCCCTTAAAAAATACAGGTCAATAATAGCTCAAAAGACACTAAATTAATTACACGCGTCAATATCTAAATTATTCATTTTATATATCAAATACGCAAAGCATAAACATTGTCTCAAAAGAAAATAACATTACAATCAAAAACTTAAAAATAAAAAAATGTTCTTTATTCATCATGCAACCTAAGATATCAACTAAGCTTCAATCACTTGCTTCATCCCAAAAGCTACATGCGTCATGCGTGAAAATATATAGGTTTGTCACCATGACGTTGAGCAAGTAATCACAATTTTTGTATATAATAATATAGAAAAAATACAATTCCTTGCAATAAATATGAACTACTACAAATAGCATAACAATAATATAAAAAGGGTCATTTCCCTCGTCCTAAACGGGTCGAGTTACTCCAGAGGCGTATGATCATACTAATGAGGATGAGGATGAGATACCAACAACCATAAAAATCAACACATTGTCAAATTCGCACGTAAAAACCAATTGAGCAATTTCATATCTACGCAAATATTAGAATTATAGTGAAAATTAATCTAATTAAGTTGTGAATGCATAACGCCCCCAAAATAAAAAAAAAACAGGAAAAAGTGGATGTGAATTCCTCAACATAACAAGTGGATTAATGAGAATGAGATGGCGGTAAAAAGTTACGAAAGAGATGGTCGAGCTCCTCAAGATACGTCGACAAGGTATCCTAAATGTTGACGATAAAATTCATCATTTACAAATGAGATAATTATAAATGTCACACCCCAACCTAAGGCGTAAATGTCGGGGCGCGAACCGATTGCTCACAGCTCACAATGTATTATCATGCAATTGTAAAGTGACAATATCTAACTAATTATTGTAAATAAAAAATTTACAAACAAGTAAATCTGAGAGAGCTTATACTTGAGCTTCAATACATTAAATCAATTCATACCGATTAACTATAGGATTTAGTTATTTGATATGTGTAAGTGATAAGCAATAGATTAATGAACGAAGTGTTGAGTAGAGATTTGGGCATAGTAACGGCTTGAGATGAAATAACATAAACACTTGTTATATTATGTAGACTATAACAATCTATATATAGAAGACGAATGCCATTCGTTACACATCTCGTAACGAATGGCCTCATTTGTCTTCATTACAGTATATAAAATAATGAGTATAGAAAATGACTTATTCGCTATACCACATTTGTCAACATTCCATGACGAATGGATACAGAATAATAACGATAAGGTCCATTCGTTAAACATCCTTAACGAATGGACACTAATAAACATGAATAACTTCATTCGCTAAACACACTTAACGAATGAGCATAGTTAACTTCACGAATGGGACAGGTAATTACCAAAATGCCCTTACGTTAATATAATAATAAATTACATAAATTCAAAAGACTCGAGACGACTATAACCGTGCACTTAAAAACTCCCCCTCATCTCGTGCTCTTTGTATTTACTTTATTTGAACCTCTTCGACTTTCATTTAGCACAACTATGAGCTCCAAATGGGTGACAAACACGAACAACGCGTTGGAAATGCATAGCACGGTCATAGTCTTCAATGCTGGCAAAAAGAATCTCGTTCTGTAACAACACGTCATTGTCGGTCTCGGATAAGTTAACGAGCCACACTGGATCTATGACACGAACGACCTCCATCTACAAACTGTTCCCAACACGATCACCGCTTCGCCCGTTTGGTTGTCTTAATACCACCTGTTGAATGACTTGTAAAGACTTTGAGAAAATGTCTTCACAGACACTCGTTTCATCGTTTTTGGTGGCTTAACCTTTAATGCGAGCTTCCTCAAACCAGTTTGCGGATCAATCTCGTCGATGTATTTCCTGGTTGGTACCTGAGGTTTGAAAATCTTAAACTCGTGGTTGACCTCAAAAAGCAGATGTTGGTGAAACCATCCTACTAGTTGATTTTACCACGAATAATAAATGGCTGCTTGGCGAGAGTCCGCACATCCCACCTCGGCAATGAGAGAAAGTTAGTAATATATTTATAATATTGCACGCCATTCTCCCACTAAATTATACAAACCCTCAAATCCGAATCATACAACCAAGAAATGATATCACCTTTGACGGTTGTCATGGCCATGAATGTCGTCTTCAGGTTTGCCTCTAAACGTGCGTTGACCTCCATCTGGTTCTCTTTGTCAACATAACGATAGGATTTAATAATCTTAGATGTTTGGGATTTTCTATGGCTCCCAAACCATCCTTTAGCATCAGGATCCATTGACCTCGATCCCTTGTCAGATACTTTACCCTTTTCCTTCACAGTCTTCTCTAGATTGTCTTCGGCAGCTTTAACGTGTTCATCAGTGAATAATGGAACACCCTGATCAACATTAGAATGCGTGTAAAGATCAGGATATTCCTCTGTCCTCGCGTCTTCAATCTCACTATCTTCATAAATAAACGCCGTATCCCCGGGTGGAATACTCGTATCAGCTTGAACACCCCTATCGTTAAATACCTCCACATCTTCATCTGCTTCAAAAGCATCCATATCTTCATCATTCAGACCCAACAACAATGAAATTTGATCATGAGACAAGGAAAAGTCCACAAACTCACCCACCTCGATCTCAATAGCATTAACAGAGGTCATAACGATCCCCTTCTCATAATCCATAAATAGTATCGTGTTGTCTTTGATCAACTCAATAGGAGTGACATTGGTAGTATCTTGATAGATTACAATGTGTCTATCATCACTAGCACCAAGACCACTAGTACTAGCAATAGACATACCTTGAGCTTGTTTCAGCTCGCTACGACCAGAACCAGCCGCATCATGATATTTGTCTTTATCATCATTCTTCAATTTCTTCAAAGCATCATATGAACCTTATCTTCTACCCCTGAGCTGCAACAAGCGCTCGAAGTTCTATGTTCTCCTTCTGACAATATGATATGTGACTCACCAATCGTCGTTGATTCATCAGCAGATCATCTTGTTGATAGCGATCGGCAACCATTTGATTCTCTTGGAGATGAATCAAAATAAGTAGCATATCCATTCGTTGTGCAAGAGGCAAGATATGAAATGTAGGAGTAACAGGCTGCACCGGACCTTGTGGACGAGTAACCCTCATAAATGATAAGCATGAAGGTTGTATATGCATCGTGGTAGTAGCTAGAGAGGTCACCATTGATGTAACAAGAGATGTTGGCATCGGAGATAGCAACGATTGTGGAATCGAAGCAAATCTCGGGTCAGTCAATGCTATCATCGTAAGTGTAATGACTGGGGTGCTAACAGTAGGTGACACCACCGACATTTGTTGAGTTGACGACCTCGGTGTACTTCCTGTCAAATCATTATCACTTTCCTATCAAATCATTATCACTTTGTGTATTTGATAATGTGAGTATTCACTCCACTTTTTTACTTATTTCAATCCTTTTATGGACATATTTGTATCTTATTATATGTACCTATAATATAGTATTCACAATTGCAACTGTTTAATTATTGTGTGTATATCAGTTTAATGCCTAACATGCTACATGTTTAATTGCTTTATTTGATCGCATTCGGAGAGGTCCATCATAATCACAGTAATAGTATGATCATACGACCGTCGTAGTAGCCAATGCCACTTCGCAAGGCAGCGGTTTTACCGATACTCATTATTTGCTCATTGGCTAAATTGTTTATCTCACAGGGACAGTTTGCGTTTTCTTTTATATATTATATTGTATCTCAAATTAACGGGTGCTTTACTCACTCAACCTTGTGTTGACAAAATTATTTGTATTTTATACGCATATGCAGGTAATCGTGTGAACTGATATCAGGAAATATTGATGGATTTAGGATTACTTATGTTAGAAGAGATATTATAAAGACAAAATCAAGGCTTAGTTAAATTTGAATATTATTAATTATTTTGTTGTTTTATTTTTGAATTATGTACTTTGTTTTGTTTGGAATTGTTGGAATACTAAATTTAAATAAATAGATATTGTCACTTTAATTTATTGCATGATAGTACATTGAAAGCTGTGAGCAACCAGCTCATGCCCCGGCATTTCCGCCTTAGGTTGGGGTGTGACAGATTGGTATCAAAGCCGAAGGTTTAATATAGGTCGTTAGTGGTGCCTTAGTAACATGCTTAGGTGCCTCATACGTGCTTACTTGCTTGCCTCATCGTCTTTGAACAAGTGTTTAGTTTGTATATTTTCGGGAATCAAATTCTATCTTTTTGTTTCCAAGTTGAGGGGCCTTATGGTAGTTCTTAAAAGAGCGATTATATAACTTCAAGAACAAGATATCACTTATTTCAAATAGAAGGACCAAATATGTAGAACCCTAGAAGATAATATATGCATGCCGCCTCTTTTCTTTCATGCGATCGGAAGTAGCAGCAGGCGAAATTGTCAATTGTTTTTCTTTTTCCAGCCAATTAAAGTGTCGAATAATCTCATATCATGTCAAAATCTAAGGGTGCCCCAGTTCAATTCCATGAATGTATTATGTGTTTGGATCATTCCTTGGTCTTTAAATGGTGGTATGGAGGATTGGGGATGTTTGGTTGAGGAAGGTTCGATCAAAACAAGATTCCGGCGAAGGAGGCAAGAAATCCGTCAACTGTATGCGTCATCGGTGACGGTTCCGGCGGCATACGGCGACAAAGCTGGTTCAGGGTGGTAGTGCTCGACGACGCGTTCGCGTGGTTATATTATTTTCTTGATTTCGAGTTCGTATGACCAAGTTATGAGCAAAACAAGAAATAGTTCGCATTCCGGCTGACGGTTCTGTTTTCCGGCGGACTGTTTGGTTTTCCGGAGACGGTGAAGGCATTTTCCAAAGACGGAAACAGGCGCAGATGGTGGGGTTCAATTATTCGAACGCGTGGATATCTTATTTGCCTAAAATGGAGTTCGTTTGCTATGGTTTCAAGGTATTCGACTGTTAACGTGCAAAACCGAACGAACCGGTGGGCTGTTTTGTGTTCTGGATGCTGTGCAGGTTGTGGCAGCAGGCGTTAGTAATGTCTAAGGTCCGGCATGTTGAGACGAGTTCAGGGATATGTGATTTTCTCGAATAGGAGTTTGTTTGATATGGTTTCGAGCTATTCGACTGTTAACGTGCAAAACCGAACGAACCGGTGGGCTGTTTTGTGTTCTTGAAGCTGTGCAGGCTGTGGCAGCAGGCGTTAGTAATTTTCTAAGGTCCGGCATGTTGAGACGGGTTCGTGGATATGTGATTCGCTCGAATCGGAGTTCGTTTGATATGGTTTCGAGCTATTCGACTGTTAACGTGCAAAACCGAACGAACTGGTGGGCTGCTTTGTGTTTTGGAAGCTGTGCAGGCTGTGGCAGCAGGCGTTAGTAATTTTCTAAGGTCCGGCATGTTGATACGAGTTCGTGATTCGCTCGAATCGGAGTTCGTTTGATATGGTTTCGAGCTATTCGACTGTTAATGTGGAAAACAGAACGAACTAGTGGGCTGTTTTGTGTTCCGGAAGCTGGAGGCTGTGGCAGCAGGCATTAGAATTTTTTCTAAGGTCCGGCACGTTGAGACGAGTTCGTAGATATGTGATTCGCTCGGATCGAAGTTCGTATGGTCACATTATGACCATTTTAGTTTTCGTTCGCGTCGGTATTCTGGGATGCTAAGCGTATGGGTTTGGAACGAGTTATACTTGAAGGTTATCTATACGCGAGCGGACGCATCGGTTGTTCAAGTTGGGAACCTTTTGAATATATAAATTAGGGATTTTGTTTGTATTTACATCTAAGGTCTTTGCTTGTTAGTGTTCACCTTGCGGTTCACCAGCTCGTTGATTTTTTTTGTGATCCGTATCAGGTGAGTTTCATGATGCCCCTTTTTAAGTAATTTACGTTTGGGCTAGCATACACGTTTTATGACTGTTTTACCCTTTTGAAGCATTTGGATGGTATTGCATAGTTTGTGTTATTTTTACTATCCATGCTTGGAAGTTTGTATGATTTATAATTGTTTTATTTGTATGTGTGTTTGTGTGTATTTGTCTGTGTGTGGCCACCACGTGAATGTTTTTGTTAAGCCGTGGCCGGGTCGAAAAGAAGTATAAAAATTCCTTGGTTCCCCTGTTGGGGGTTAACGTGAGGAGTCCCGGGATAGGAAGACTGTCCTTGGGGCGAATGGATGTTTAAAAATCCCCTAACAGTTTATCTGTCCTTGGGTGAAGATTATTCGGGTCCTTAACTTTGTGTTTTGGACTTGAGAGGATGTGACCTGTGTTACGTGCTTGACTGAGGAAAGTTTATTTATTTATTTATTGATGTTATTTATGTATTGTCTTTTATCGAAGACGTATGTTAAATACCTTGGTCGGTCTTTAATAAATTTTGATGATAAAAACATGAACTCGCTCAGCTCAAGCTGAATTTGCGTGTATGTTAGAATAATTTCAGGTTGAACGTGGATGGAATTACTGCTTGGAGTTTCTCAAGACTACTTGAGCTCCCGAGGCAGTTCTAGTCGATGCTCCTTATCGGGTTATTATTTAAGAAAATTTTAATTTACATTTTTATGTCTTAAAGGATAATATTTGGATGTTTTATAAATTTTCCACTGCAAGAATACTCTGTATTGAATTTTTGAATTATATGAAATCGGTTTAACCTTTATATTTGAATATGTTTGGAATGATTACCAACTGTAGGACACCTGGATTTTGGGGTCTTACAAGTTGGTATCAGAGCCAACATTTGAGATATCCGGGCATCCTTCGGTGCTTGGACTCGAACAGTTACGAGAGGGACTAGAATTGCTAACTGTGGGTAACTGCACTCCAAGAGGTAACCGTTATATTTCAATGTATGTTAGGATGTTTTCTTTCTTAATTGTTGATGTGATGGATAGAATATTAATGTAGTCATAAACAAGAAGTATTTAGAATGGGTAGGTAAAGTAAACAACTAACAACACTTGATCAACGTTATTAGCAGTTTACCCTTACTTTCATTTGCTGAACACAACTTGTGGTTGATTACGTGAAGATTCTATCTTCGTAGGATTAAGTCATGACTAATAAGAGTTTAGTTATAGGAGGTCATATCGGGAGTCGTGAAGGTGGTTAACCATAACGGACTAGCGTTGTTAGGGGGATTCTCTAGTGTTAGATAATGATAACCGATAGGAGTAGAGTTCGTTTTTGTGTAAGCCGTTGTGGATGAAGTTTATCGAGTTGTGCGTAATATAATGTCTGAAATGATTTTTGAGTCTGCGAAGGTGTTGAATGTTTCTAATGGAAATAAGGGTAAAAGGATAATGATGGTGGACAGTGAGTGAGGAAGACTTGGGATGAGCCTAGGTTGATTATATCTAGACATTATGTGGATAGAGGTTATGTTGGAAGGCTTGATGCTCGTGGATACCCCTATGGTGATTTTAAGAAATGTGACCCTTCTCTTTTGATCAACAAGATGGCTTTGTCGGCTTATCAGTGGGAGCGCTAAATGGAAACGGTATAGATGATATTAGTAGGTGTCGGGAGGATGATATGGTGAGGTATGTTAAAGTTTTTATTTCGGTGGATGTTCGTAGGGTTGTGAACTACAAAGATGAGTACTTGCCTTTCAGTAGTAACGTTCATGGGAATCTTTTACGAAAAGAGGAATGGTTTTAGTCTTGGAACTGATGGTAATCGGTTTGAAGTGATAATCCTGCATTGACAAAGAAGCCGAAGGTTGAGAGATTTGATGTTAGGGAGTGTTCCGAGGACACTTGGGAATTCAAGAACTGTGAATAGGATGTACTCTCTATCATTTCTGGTGTGCTAGGATCTGGGAACGAATCCCAGTGTAATGGGGTGGACTTGTAACACCCGCAAATTTTCGATCGTCTTTGAACAAGTGTTTGTTTAGTTTGTATATTTTCGGGAATCAAATTCTATCTTTTCGTTTCCAAGTTGAGGGGCCTTGTGGTAGTTCGTAAAAGAGGGATTATATAACTTTGGGAACAAGATATCACTTATTTCAAATAGAAGGACCAAATGTGTAGAACCCTTGAATATCATATATGCATGCCACCTCTTTTCTTTCATGCGATCGGAAGTAGCAGCAGCCCAAATTATCAATTGTTTTTCTTTTTCCAGCCAATTCATGTGTTGAATAATCTCATATCAGGTTAAAACCGAAGGCTGCCCTAGTTCAATTCCAGGTTTGTATTATGTTTTTGGCTCCTTCCTTGGTCTTTAAATGGTGGTATGGAGGATTGAGGATGTTTGGATGAGGAAGGTTCGATCCAAATAGGATTTCGGCGAAGGAGGCAAGAAATCCGTCAACTGTTTGAGTCACCAGCGATGGTTCCGGCGGCGTCCGGCGATGAAGTTGGTTTAGGGTGGTATTGCTCGGCAACTCGGTCGCGTGGATATATTATTTGCTTGATTTCGAGTTCGTATGACCAAGTTATGAGCAAAACAAGAAAGAGTTCGCATTCCGGCTGATGGTTCAGTTTTCTGGTGGGCTGTTTGGTTTTCCAGAGATGGAGAAGGCGTTTTCCAGTGACGAAAACAGGCGCAGATGGTGGGGTTCAATGAGACGAACGCGTGGATATCTTATTTGCCTAAACCAGAGTTCTTTTGCTATGGTTTCAAGGTATTCGACTGTTAACATGCAAAACCGAACGAACTGGTGAGCTGTTTTGTGTTATGGAAGCGGTGCATGCTGTGTCAGCAGGCGTTAGTAATTTTCTAAAGTCCGGCATGTTGAGACGGGTTCGTGGATATGTGATTCGCTCGAATCGGAGTTCGTTTGATATGGTTTCGAGCTATTCGACTGTTAACGTGCAAAACCGAACGAACCGGTGGGCTGTTTTGTGTTCTGGAAGCTGTGCAGGCTATTGCAGCAGGCATTAGTAATTTTATGAGGTCCTACATGTTGAGACGGGTTCGTGGATATGTGATTCACTCGAATCGGAGTTCGTTTGATATGGTTTCGAGCTATTCGACTGTTAACGTGCAAAACCGAACGACTGATGGGCTGTTTTGTGTTCTGGAAGCTATGCAGGCTGTGGCAGTAGGCGTTAGTAGTTTTCTAAGGTCCAGCATGTTGAGATGAGTGCGTGGATATGTGATTCGCTCGGATCGGAGTTTGTATGGTTACGTTATGACCATTTTAGTTTTCGTTCGCGTCGGTATTTTGGGATGCTAAGCGTATGGGTTCGGATTGAGTTATACTTTTAGGTTATCTATACACGAGCGGACACGTCAGTTGTTCAAATTGGGAACCTTGTGATGGTTTAAATTAGGGATTTTGCTTGTATTTACTTCTAATACCTTTGCTTGTGAGTGTTCACCTAGCGGTTCACCAGCTCGTTGATTTTTTTTGTGATCCGTATTAGGTGAGATCTATGATGCCTCTTTTTAAATAATTTACGTATTGGGCTAGCATACAAGTTTTATGACTGTTTGAAGCATTTGGATGATATTGCAAAGTTTATGTTATTTTTACTATCTATGCATGGAAGTTTGTATGATTTATGATTGTTTTATTTATATGTGTGTGTGTGTGGCCACCACGTGAAAGTTTTTGTTAAGCCGTGACTGGGTCAAAGAGAAGTATAAAAATTCCTTGATTCCCCTATTGTGGGTTAAGGAGAGGAGTCCCGGGATAAGAATACTATCCTTGGGGCGAATGGATGTTTAAAAATCCCTTAACAGTTTATCTAGCAGTGAAGATTATTCGGGTCCTAATCTTTGTGTTTTGAACTTGAGAGGATGTGACCTGTGTTACGTTCTTGACTGAGGAAAGTTTATTTATTTATCTATTGATGTTATTTATGTATTTTCTTTTATGGAAGACGTATGTTAAATACCTTGGTCGGTCTTTAATAATTTTTTATGATAAAAAAAGAACTCAATCGGCTCAAGTTGACTTTATGTGTATGTTAGAATGATTTCAGATTGAACGTGGATGATATTACTGCTTGGAGGTGCTCAAGACTACTCGAGGTCCCGAGTCATTTCTAGTCGATGCTCCTTATCGTGTTATTATTTAAGAAAAAATTAATTTACATTTTTATGTCTTAAGGATAATATTTGGATATTTTGTAAATTTTCCGCTGCAAGAATACTCTGTATTGAATTTTTGAATTATATGAAACCGGTTTAACCTTTATATTTGAATCTGTTTGGAATGATTACCAACTGTAGGACACCTGGATTTCGGGGTCTTACATAACCTAACCACAGTACTCGATCTTATAGGCCAAAGGGACACAACTGTTATATGACCGACACCCTAGGCTGTCAAACGTAATCACATTAGTGGTTGCATTCTTATATTTTTAAACAGAATTCACGGTGATTCGTTGCTAAATTCGGTAAATTCTTTTCTGATTATTGTGTTATGTTGTTTTAAGTGGTTAGTTGGGTAACCTTAATATCCATTCTCCAATTGCTTATGTGTTTTTGTTGGATTAATCATACTTGGTGATTCACAACTACCCACGTTTTTATTTTTTTATTTCGTTATTTAGTTGGTATAGTTAAAATGTCATATAACGCTCATGGGCCGTCCAACTCTATTGTATTGATAATTCGTTAATTGTTTGATACAGTTAAAATGCCATGTAACTCTCACGGGCCGTCCAACTCACTTATTTTAAATCGTTATTTAGTTGGTACAGTTAAAATTTCATGTAACGGTCACGGGCCGTCCAACTCCATTACTTTTGTTTGTTAGTTTTGTTGGGCTATTTAAATTGCCATGGAAAGCTCATGGGAGGCCAATACCCAAAAACATATTAGTTAGTATACTATAAAGTTAACTTAATCAACTTTAACTTGTAAACTAATCTCCTCATCTAGTTACCTCACATTAACCTCATTAGTGGCATCATCTCATAAATATTTACACAAATTATCCCTCATCTTACAAGCTCATGGGAGGCCAATACCCAAAAACATATTAGTTAGTATACTATAAAGTTAACTTAATCAACTTTAACTTGTAAACTAATCTCCTCATCTAGTTACCTCACATTAACCTCATTAGTGGCATCATCTCATAAATATTTACACAAATTATCCCTCATCTTACAATTATTTATTTTCATTCCTCGTAGAATATCTTCGCTCAGAAACCACCGTCGTCACCAACATTCATATGGTTCTCACGATCGCCGCTTGGCTGCTATAATCACCAAGGAGTTTACTGATGCTATGCCCAATCATAACTCAAAAACAATGCCTCAAATCTAATGGATCTGCTACTTTGGCCACACCGAACAATTATGACTTTCAAAAATTTTTGAGTACCAAAACAACTTATTTTCGTGGTGAGGAAAACACCACCAAACTGCTACAATGGTTCGAGAAGATGGAGAATGCGTTCGTCCACTATGAATGCCCAGACGCCAAACGGACTAAGTTCACCTCGATCATTTTCGAGGACCGAGCTATCACATGGTGGAATGCCTTGAAAGCTGACCAAGGAGCTGATATGATTGTAGCCGTGCCTTGGGAGGACCTCAAATAGACTATGAAGAAAGATTTTTGCCCTGATCATGAACTGCAAAGGCTTGAGGTTGAGTTTTGGGAGCTCAAGTAAATTGGTGGGGATAACTCCACCTATTCTAACTGCTTCCGCGAGCTTATCCGTATCGTACCTCACCTTGTAACCCCCGAAAACCACGGCATTCAGATATACGTTTGTGGTTTACCAACCATTCTCCGTGATGCCATGGTGATTCGTGACCCCTTAACCATCGGTGAGGCTATAGGCCTAGCTGCTTCCCTCACCGAAAGTCATGTAAGGGATGAAACCTTGTCCCACAAGGATTCCAAGCCTAATCTCGACAAGACCAATACTGACTCATCCACCAATGCCAAAGCCCAAACCTATTTACAACAATAATAACCGCTCAAACAAGAACAACAACAACAACACAAGCGTAAGGCCAACCTCCAAAACTATGTTGTCAACCAACCCAATAACCAACATCTACCTAACCCAAATGCCCCAAACAAAAGAGCCTACACTGGCCCACATCCCCTCTATGCTAAATGTAACCGTCACCACCCTAATCAAGTCCCTTGCCGACTGTACACCCAAAGCGACCTTACAGTCATCTTGCTAATGTTTTCCATGCACTGCCTGGTTCGCAAGCTGTTCAAACACGGTTTGCACCACATGTTGCTAGACCCACTACTAACCCTGCTCAACCCGGTGTCCCCAATACCGGTGACCCCCCCCCAAGGTCAAATGGGCGTGAATTTATGATGAATGTGAATCAAGTTCAAAGCTCTAGCGACGTGGTGAATGGTAGGTTTCTCATTGATAATCATTATGCTTCGGTATTATTTGATACGGGTGCCGATAAGAGTTTTGTTTCTTTGTACTTTGCGTATATTATTTATAAGCCTCGGGATAAGTTATCTAAGCCTTTTCAATAGAAGTAGCCAATGGGAATACTAATAGTATTGATTCGGTAATTCGGGATTGCGTAATAACTCTTAATAAAGTCAAGTTCCATATTGACATCATTCCAATGCAAATGGGTAGTTTCGACGTCATTGTAGGGATGGATTGGTTAACTATTAATCGTGCTGAAGTTGAGTGTTTAGAGAAATTCCTCCGTATACCTCTCAAGAATGGTCGTGTTCTTAATGTTTTCGGTGATACGTCTACATCTAATCTTAATCTTATGTCATTCTTCCAAGCCCAATGTTATTTGCGTAAAAAGTATGTTACGTTCGAAACTCTCGTTGTGAAGAAAGAGCATAAAGAGAAGAAGATATCCGACTTTCTGATTGTTCGTAATTTCCACGATGTCTTTCCCGATGATGTCTCCGGACTTCCCCCTGTTCCCCAAGTTGAATTCTGGATCGACCTTACCCCCAGAGCTAACCCTGTAACAAAAGCCCCTTATCGTCTTGCACCCTATGAAATGCAAGAATTTTCTAGTCAACTTCAAAAACTCTCGGACAAGGGTTTTATTCGTCCGAGTTCTTCCCCTTGGGGCGCACCTGTTTTGTTTGTCAAGAATATTGATGGTTCATTACGCATGTGTATCGATTACCGTGAACTCAACAAGCTTACCGTTAAGAACCGCCATCCGCTTCCTCGTATCGATGATCTTTTTGATCAAGTTCAAGGAGCCTCATGTTTCTCAAAGATCGATCTCCGTTCGGGTTATCATCAACCTCTCGTTAATAAAGATGACATCCCCAAGATTGCTTTTCATACTCGATATGGACATTACGAGTTTCGTGTTATGCCTTTTGGGCAAACCAATGCACCCGTGGTTTTCATGGATCTTATGAATCGTGTGTGTAAACCCTACTTGGATAAATGCGTGATTTTTTTCATCAATGATATCGTGATCTATTTCAAATCCTAGAACGACCAAAAAGAGCACCTTCATGCCATTCTTGACCTTCTTTAAAAGGAACAATTGTATGCCAGGTTTTCTAAGTGCGAGTTTTGGCTTAAGGAAGTTTAGTATTTGGGCCACATTGTCAACGACAAGGGTATTTGTAACACCCCGGCTAAATCAGAATACACCCGTGCACGACGTACATATTGTTCAAAACACATGTGACACTATTAAGTGGCAATATTATCATTATTTCATTGATAATTTAAATAACAAGTTCTTTTGCAATAAGGAATTACAAGGAAATGAAACATGTAAAAGTCTTTATTAAATACCCCATGTCTAGTGTCTTCTCTTGTTTCATTCTCTAATAAGCATACCTGTAACATATGTATAAGATAATGTCAACTAAATTAATAGTTGGTGAGTTCACACAGTTTTTATATAATACATAAAAATTATACAATTCCATGAAAACTCGTGAAAAGCAAATATGGTCCTTTCCAGTTGGGATTGTGCACCAACGTACTCGGATAATGAGGCCATTTTCCGCTCATAAAAACAAGGTCTTGAGCGGAAAGGGGGGCATATGATCATACTATATTGAAGTAATCCATGAGCAAATAATTTTGAGTAAGTAACACGTAACACAGAAGTCCATGTAACAAATTGTAGTTTGTAAACGAAATTATAAATAGTTGGGTTTTGTAGGATACATATGTTACCCCAAAGAATAATAAACGAGTAAAAAGAGGGTGTGAGAAACTCACCTTTGCAATTGGATGATAACTTGAAAATAAAACGGTAAGCGCGTTATATGAAACCGAACGATCGAATCTCACGAGCTAAAATAATAAGAAGACGATAATTACTAATTATTTTAATGGAATAAAATGTCGGTTATAAAGTTCATACATTTTTATTTAAATATATATTTTTACACATTTTAAAGTATTTTTAATATTTAAGTCTAATGGATTTTTTACGATTTATTATTATAATATTACTTACAAGATTAATATTAAAAAATGTTTACGGGATTTGTCGTTACCGGTATGTTATATTTTAGTATAACCGTTTGTCGATTTAGAATTTATAAAGTTACAACGTTATTATATATATTTATTTATATAATTATTTTATGAGTTTTAATGAACTTTTCGGGTTTGCAAAAGCTTGGTTTTTGGTTGTAAAGGTTAAAAACAATCTAAGACAATTGCTATTTAACTTAAAAAAAGATTTTATTTGATTTATGATGATTTATAAAAGTATATATGACTTATTATAATTAATAAACATGATTTTAAAAAAACGTAAAAAGATGTTGCAATGACCCGGGTTCGAAAGCCGGGTCTTCAAGACCACAACAAGCAGACACTACCATTAGACCAGACAGTTTTTGTGTTGTGAAATTAGAAACAAATATATATATATATATATATATATATATATATATATATATATATATATATATATATATATATATATATATATAAGTTTCATGTTCATCATCATCCTATCAAATCCTAGATTCAATTCTCCAAATCCCTCCTGTGTTTGCCCAATTTATGTTAGGGGTTTTGTTAGATGGCTTGAAACAATACTAATGCATATAAAATTTACCTCTAAAGGTTACGGATTGGTGACGAACTAGACTTGGCCAGAATCTTTCTTGGATGATCATATTAGAGGTTATAGGTGGTTTGTTTTTGTAATTTTATGTTTGTAGTAGGTTTAGACGAGGATTAGCATCCTATTTATACTTTCAATTTGATCGTATTGTATTTAAATTGAGTTATTAGAGTTTTTATATAATCCGACGGGTTTAGTGATTAATACGAGTTAATTGGATTGTAAATGGCAAAATAAATTACATATTAATGTTTATAATTAGTGGAGACGAAGTTTGGATGCTTTAACAAAATTGAATCGGATGTTAAAAGTGAGTTTTAAGGGTCGCCGGAAGTTTCACCGCCGCCGCCGGCCGGTGTATCGGGAAACCGCAGGGAAAGGGACGGGATGGATGGGTTAATTATTTTATTATGTATTTTAAATGTCATTTACACTTTAAGCCCTTGAACTTTAAATAACTTTATAGTTTGTTTTTAACTTTATTTATTCTTTGAACATTGAACTTTATCAATATACATAACTAGATTAAAACTAGTTAGATTTTTAATATCTTTGGATTGTTTATGTTTTATACCCGAATACTTTGAACTTGATTAATTTATAAACTTTTAAGGCTCAGAGATTCGTTAATTTGAACAATACGAGTAAAAGTGAACATAAACGAACTCTAGATCATTGAAAATGATATAAATTGACAACTTTCGAATAAACAAATACATTGAAACGACAAAGCGGGTCGGTTTAACGAATACAAATACGAATATGAAAAAGTGACAAATGTCACAGTATTCATGTTGATCCCGCAAAAATTAAACCGTTAAAAATATAAAGTCACCGACTTCTACCACCGAAGTCCGATCTTTTCTTGGTTTGGCGGGATATTACCGTCGTTTTATTCAAAACTTTTCTAAGATTGCGTTACCCCTCACCCCTTTAACACACAAGGGTAAACCTTATGTGTGGGGGTCAAAGCAAGAAGAAGCCTTTCAAACTCTTAAGGACATGCTTTGCAATGCCCCTATTCTTGCTCTTCCCGAAGGTAACGAACATTTCATCGTTTTCTGTGACGCTTCTAACCAGGGTCTCGGCTGTGTTCTTATGCAAAGAGGCAAGGTTATCGCATACGCTTCGAGACAACTCAAGGTTCACGAGAAAAACTATACGACGCATGATCTCGAGCTTGGTGATGCTGTATTTTCCTTGAAAATTTGGAGACACTACCTCTATGGTACGAAATGTGTGGTGTTTACCCATCATAAGAGTCTCCAACACATCTTCGATGAAAAAGAACTCAATATGAGACAACGACGATGGGCCGAGTTGCTTAGCGATTACGAATGTGAGATTCGTTATCATCCTGGAAAAGCGAATGTCATGGCCGACGCTCTCAGTCATAAGAAGCAAGTCAAATCCATACTTCTTACTTGTGTTCTAGTCCAAAATGACCTCGAAAAGCGTGTTCTCAACGCCCAACACAAATCCGTCACCGAAGGAAATATGTATGACAAGTTGTCGTATGGTGCTGAAACTCAACTGGAAACCAAATCCAATGGTCTGCTTTACTTTCTAAACATTTATGGATTCCCGATCGTGATGATCTTCACACATTTATTATGGACAAAGCTCATAAGTCATGATATTTCAAACATCCTGGTGCGGATAAGATATATGCTGATCTTCGTTCCATCTATTGGTGGCCCGGAATGAAGAAAGACATTGCTCTCTATGTTTCTAAATGTCTCACGTGCTCCAAAGTAAAAGTCGAACATCATCGACCTTTTGGATTAATCCAGTAACCTCGCGTCCTTGAGTGGAAGTGGGAAGGTATTACCATGGATTTCATTACCAAGCTTCCTCCCACTCGTAAGCAACATGATACTATTTGGGTAATCGTCGATCATTTGGCCTTGTCTGCTCATTTCATACCCATCAAAGAAACATATTCTATTGAAACTCAAATACCCTCACCTCTTTGTTACTGCTAATTCTCTAATTTCGGGACGAAATTCCCAAAGGTAAGGGATACTGTAAAAATTCGGGTTTTCTCATTTTTACTTTGTAACTGTTAACCGACCCATTTCTATGTTCGGGTTATCCCATCAATAAAATACGCAATTATCGAGTTATCTAGTTATTTTAATATTATTGTTTAATTATTTATTTAATTTATATAAACAATTTTCAAATACATACAATTCTAACCCTAAACTATACGTTAACCTCTTATTGTTTCCACGTCTATACTACAGAAACTATAATGCAATTTATGTTTAATATAACTTCTAAACTCGTTAACCCGTATCTCTTTCCACTCCCATCTTGCAATCCGTATACTCAGTTGGTTAGCTTGGACCGCAATTGTCAATGTTAACTTGGAAATTGTTCAATATAGTTTGTTATTCATGCCATAATCGGCTCACAGGCACTCGTAATTATGTTAAATGGATCAAACTTGATACGAATTGCTTATTATAACAAACCGTCATAACTCATTTAGGGATTCACCATATAACAATCATTAAAATACAATTAAACCTGCACACACAATCCTTGTTCCATCTCCATCAAAACCTCTCTAGTTAATTGCATTTCCGTTGCTTCTGTTATGCGTTCGTGATATTATCCTTGACGGCAACTGACTGTTCTAATTAACCATCGTACAACCATCTTTGTAGGTAATTAGATACATGTTTCTGCTCGCCATGATGTCTATTACATTAACCCCATAATCAATCGGCCAAACATACAACGATTTAGCCGATTGATTGTGCTAGGGTTCATATAAGTTTCTGGGTTCGCGCCTGTGTGGTTAAAGAAAACCCGTTTCAAGTTATAACCATTTAACACCCTAGCCCATATGGCTAGGGTGGTTGTGATAATGGTTCCGAAAGCTGGGGGCGCGGGCTCAAACAACCAACCCCCCAGCCATGTATATTTGGAAACCTTTTTTTTAATGATTAATTAATCATATTAAATCATTAATTAAGAAATTTAAATATTATTAAAATCATAAATAATCAGTATTTTACAAAAACCGACATATTAAATAGTTTTTCCGAACTTTGGTTCAAACCATATACATAGGTGTATATATATATATATATTGATTATTAAAATAAATTAAGGTTTTAATATTTAAAAAGGGTTTTAAATTAAAATATAGATTTAAAATTTATTGTTAATTAACAAATTAAAATCTAGTTATAAGTTCAAACTGATAAAAGATCTAAATAATAAAGATTTTTAAACAAATAAAAAATATATAAATACACTAAAAACATTTTATTTAAAATAAATGGTTAAAACAAATTTCTTTATAATTTATCTAAATATTATAAATATTTACTTAAATATTTTATTTATAATTATAATTTTATATAATTAAAATATACTATTATTTAAGTAATTATTCACAGTAAAAAAGTTGATAATAAATTTATGTAATAATTAATTTTTGCAAGAATATACCCAACCATCAAATTCCCGAATCTCTATCGAGTTATAGTACCACTATTCAATTTATATTTATATCCACAACTATTCTTTATTAGGATTTCTCGTCGGTAATTCCCGAAGAGCTTGATCTACTCCTATTTCTTATCAAATCATTATCACTTTGCGTATTTGATAAGGTAAGTATTCACTCCCCTTTTTACTTATTTCAATCATTTTGGGGACAGATGCATATCTTAATATATGTACCTATTATATAGTATTCACAATTGCAACAGTTTAATCCTTGTGTGTATATCATTTTAATTCCTAACTTGCTATATGTTTAATTTCTTCATTTGATCGCATTCGGAGAGGTCCATCATAATCACAGTAATTGATATAATGCTAAATATATTGTGTTTCCCTTGTATATTTTATTTAATATATAATTAGTTTTTATTCGATTTTAGTTAAGATTTGTATACTAATAACATTATTGTGATTTGTATATCTTGGAGGTTGATCATGGTCGATAAGGGCGAAAAACGAGTCAATAATCCAAAATGAGAAGTCGGGCGCATCAGGAAAGGAACCGGAAGAAGAATCGTTCGGACCGGCCATCAGATTCCAGATACTTTACTCGTTTTTGTTCAATATTGGGCCTTGTTTCAGTATATAAACATCATTATCCTTAACTTGGAAAATACCCTACAGCCACCAGATGAATTTGGAGTATACGAGAGCTATTATTCGAGATTCTTGGCGGTTTTGAAGGCTAGAAAGCATCCGGTGAAGAGTTAGACATTCGAGAGTGAAGATTACGGGTTTTATCACCTTTAATTTTCTGTTCTTTATTATTTCACCATGTTTTCATATTTACTTACTTTGTTTGTTAGAGCATTATTGTCTAATGCTAGGTCTTACGGGCGAAATATGTCATATTGTATGTTATAAGGGCTTAAAATGTCAATATTAGAAACTTGTTAAGGACCGTATAAGTCTAGCCAGCGTATAAGATTTATACGCGGCGTATAAGTCTTATATGCCAGGAGACATACGCTCCTTAGGCATTTGTATATATAGCATGTAATCGTCAAAATCTGGTAATAGTTTTTGGTGAATTCTCATCAGTTTGTACTCTCAATGTTATATCAGTATAATGAAGATTATGAATGATTATGTGATCAATTCCTTTATTATATGTTTCCGCCATATGATATAGTATAGTAAACACAAAGTTATCGATCCGTATCGTATCATTCTACACGTATATTGTAACACCCCGGCTTTAGCGGAATACACCCGGGTGTGACGTACAGATTGCCCAAAACACATGTGACACTATTAAGTGACAATAATATCATTAATTCATTCAAATCCCAAGTACACAAGTTGTTCAATAAGACAAGTATAAAGGAAAAACAATAAAACACATCTTCTTGTTTATTCTTTAAATAACCTAACTTCTAGTGTCTTTCGCCATTTCATTCTCTAATGTAAGTACCTGTAGCATATATATAAAATAAAGTCAACTAATTCAATAGTTGGTGAGTTCACACAAGTTTGATACAAGTACATAAAACCATACAATTCCATGAAACTTGGTGTAGTAATAGCGCAAGAAATGTCTTTTCCATTCGGTAACAACCAAATGTACTCGGATCGGAGGTCCCTATTCCACTCATAACATCGAGGTCCTGAGTGCATAGGGGGGCGTATGATCATACTTATTGAGGAAACCATGAGCAAATAGTCTTTGAGCAAGTAAGCAAATAAGCACACAAGTCCATGTAACGAATTGTAGTTTGTAATAATAATTAAACGAAATTTCATTGTTGATAGGATATATATGCTACCCCCAAAATAGTAAAAAGGGTAAAAGGGGGTGTGAGAAACTCACATTTGAATTGGGTTGACAAACTTAGAAATGAATCGAAAGCGTGTTATATGAAACCAAACAATCGAATCTCACGAGCTAGAAATAATAAGAAACACAAGAATTACTAACAAATTTTATGGAAAATATAGGGTTGGTTTTAAGGTACATGCGTTATTATTTATATATACTTTTACCCATTTTAAAGTATTTTTGATACTTAAGTCTAACAGATTCTAATAAGTTATAATATTACTTAAAAGGTGAATATTGATTATAATAATATTTACGGAAATTTAGCGTTGCCGGTATTGTTTTATTAGAATAAGCGTTTGTCGGTTTAGGATTTATTATATATATTATTTATATAATTATTCAACGAGTTTTAAACGAGTGGTTTGTGTTTGTAAAAGTTAATACTTGAGCGAAACTGCTAACGGAAGTTAAACAACTTTTATTTAATTATAAAACTAATTTTGCTTATTTTATATAACTTATAAATATATATATATATATATAATTCATTATAAGTAGTAAATATGGTTTAAAAAAATAAAATGGCTTTGCTGTGACCCGACTTTGTTTGTGTCTCCATGACCACACAACACATACATAACCACTGAAGCAAACCATTATTATTGTTAAAAGATGGAAACTAAAAATTATAAACAACAACTCAACTTCATCTTCTTCACCTTAAAGACCCTAGATTCAATTCACCATAATCGTTCCAGGTTTGATTAATTTGAGTTAGGGTTTTGTTTGTCGGGTTTAAACGAATCAAAACCATGTATTAAATACCTTCGATGGTGCCGGAAAGTGAATGAACGGTGAGTTGGCCGGAATAAACTTGGACGAACAATTCAGAGATATTAACGAGTTTGTTTGTGGGATTTTATGTCTTTAGCACGTTTAGAAAGAGACTGTGGTGCTATTTATAGTTGTAATTTGCCCGTTGGATGATTAACTCGCATTATTGATATTGTAATTATAATCCGACGGTTTAAGGTTTAAGATCCGAACGTTGAGGTGTTAATACGCGTAAATGGGTCTTGATTAAGTATTAATATGATGGAGGAACGAGTTTATAACATTAAAAGTTGATTAAAATGGCGTTTTGGAGTGTTTTAAAGTCGCTGGAAGTCCGCTGTCGCCGGCCGGACCTGTGTTACCGGAAAAACGTGGGTCAGGGGGGAGACGGGCTGGGTGGGGTTGTTTATTAATATTTTATAATGTTTTAAATAATTTACATATTAAGCCCTTGAACTTCCTATATATATATATAAACTGTTTTTACTTTATTAGTCTTTAACCCTTCAACTTTATAACCATATGTAACTTAAACGAAACATTGTATATTTTATTATCTTGGGATTGTTTACGTTTTATGCTCGAATAGTTTTAAACCTTGATTATTTTATAAACTTTTAATAGCTCGGAGATCGTTAATTGACTTAAACGAATAGACAATGAACGGGCAATACTTATAAATCGTCCGAAATAATATTAAATGATAAACGACAAACACGAATTTATTGAAACGACACCACGGGTCGGTTTAACGAATACAAAAATTGACAAATTTCACATATATGATGATGTTTATGATCCGGAATCAGGTCTTTCAAGTGGTATCAGAGCTTTTGGCTCGTGTTTGTTACTGAATTGAACACATTTACTTGAAGTTTTGAAGATTACAAAGTCAAAACAATAACCGATCACTAATATTTCAATTACTCATTCATTTTACGGTCAAAATTCAAATTCCTTCGGTGGTTATGGTCGTTTTTACATGATTATCATTTCTGCACGAGGGGATCATCAAATTCAAGTTAATAATCAAGTTTCAGATCTTGAACTATGAACAGAACGTGCAGCATATATGTCTCTGTGATCACCGTATAAGTTGTTCATGTGCTGAATAAGTTGATCTATCTGTATAAAGTGGCTTATCCGTATAAGTTTGGGTTATACGGCGTATAAGGGTTATCCGTTGGAAGATTGATCTCCATATAAGTATAAGTTGCTGTATAAGTTACTTACATGTTTTCAAGACATATACGCTTGCATACTAGTTATACGCTTCCTAAAACATATACGCTGGTTTTAGCTATTTTCTTTATTTTTGTGCAACGATGGAAGATTTGAATGTGTTTGTGACACACCCGTCACCAATACTTCAGAATATTAATTTGGAGAATGACATGGAACGTCTACTAAGCCCCCGAAGCTTTTAAGGATGGAAGATTATCCAAGTTGGGCTGATAAGTTCGAGACTTATGTTCAAGCTATGAATTATGATGCTTGGGAAGCTGTTGAGGTGGAATATATTATTCCACGAAACGAGAATGGTACTAGTCACCGACTATCAAATTCTTGAGGCGGACAAACTAAGATTTCTACGTGAAAAGAAGATGATGAATCTGTTTCAACAATTGATCAAGTCTAAGATTTTCCAGTTGTTACAACATAATTGATCATGCTACTCAATATGAGAAGCGTTGCTGAATAAAGACAGAGGAAATCCCGAAATGAGAAAATCTAAAATGGCTCTGTTGAAGAAATAGTTTGACATTTTTACCATGGTCAAAGGTGAATATATGCCTAAATTGATTGAGAGATACTGTCATCTTGTGAATGAGATGAAGAGATTGGGAATTGATAATGAAGTGTTTGAATACATTGACAAGCTTGCTGATTCTTTATCTGATGATTGGGAAACTTTCATTATGATTCAATAATCCAACCCGATTGCATATGCAAGATTAACTCTAGCCCGATTCATTGAAAAGTTGGAAGCACACGAACTTGAAATTCCCAAGAAATAGAAGATGAGGAGTACATTAGTAACTCAAGACATCGGGTTATACTTTAACTCGTCACAATCTGTGATTGATTCTAGCCCGAAGATTCAAACTGCTTTTGTCACGAATAATACTGGTGGTGGTAGATCTCAATCAACTCAATATCAACCACATAGCATACCACATTACACAAGCACTTTCACTGGAACCAATTCAACCAACACTCCTCCTAATCAATCTCCAAAGCCCACGTCCATCATTTGATGTTGTTCAATGCAACATAGCTGTTAATATCAAGAACAACAATGGACTGACTGTCGAAAATGTTCAAGAACATATGGCTTTTCTGGGATCAGTTCAAGAGTCATATGAGTGTTTGATTGGTGGACGTATTGGTAATTAAAACGTGACAAAAAAGGATTGTGATCAGATTGATCATGAGGAAATGGAGATGCTAGATATTTGTTGGTGTATGGCGAGTGTTGTTCGTAGAGCACAAAGATTCAGAGAAATTACTGGTAAGAACTGTCTTGATGGGACAACTTCAAAACTCATATTTGATAAGTCAAAGGTCCGATGTTTTCTCTCGCTAGATGTTGTTTTGGACCATTTTGCGCGTATTCTCATATGAAGTGGCGGTACAAGATGCCACTTTGGTGAAGGCCGAAGAAGTTCCAAGGTTCTACCGACATAAACGCCACTTTGTAAATGTCGTTAAATTGTTTGTGGGTCTCCTCCATCACATCATGATCACTTGAACCGCTTGCTCTATGTCGACTATTTGTAAATCAACTATGAATGTTGTTGAAGTTGGTGAGTTTAGTTTGCATGTGCAACAATTTGTCGGACACGGAGGCGGGCATGCGGTATTCACCTCGACCCATTTCTTGGAAAGCCTTAGATGTTGCCTCCCGCCAAAATTGTTTACTAGCCTTACTGCAAAACCACACTTTTAAAGGAAAGAATAATAAAAAAGGGAATTTTAGTTATTTAATTATGTGTTATGTGTTATTTATGTTATATAATAATAAGTTGGGGTGTTAGGCTTGGACTTAAAAATATGGACTAAAGGGTGATAATGGGCCTAAGGTCCACGGGATTAACCTATATAATTGCCTTAAACCTTTCATTAAACCCTAGCCACCATTTCCATATTCACCAACACACACTCAAAACGCACTCCTTGAATACAAGGATTTTGCAAGAACAAGTCCAACCCGATTCAAGAAACAAGGAAGACATTCGAGATCTTAAACCGATTCTAGGTATGTTTTAAGATGTAAACTTGTTCATTTAAGTTTGGCTAGTTTATGACTTTTGAATCTAGACAAAAGGGGTTTAATAAACCTAGATAAAATATTGGAACTTGAATCCAACCAAGTTTAGATTTTGGTTCATGACGATAATAATAATAATAATATTTATAATGTGCGGCAGCAGCAACATACATCTATAATAATAATAATAATATGTTAGGTGTTGTTTATTTTTCTGAAAAAGTTCTTCGCAGCCTCTTTTGTCTGCGTCGTGCAGACATTGCCATCTACAGACTGTTTGTTTGTTCGAAGACGTTTCATTAAAAAACGTTTGTGCAAACTCTTCTTGGTACAAACTTGGTCCATCTAATTCTGATATCTTCTACGGTCTGCAGAGGGATAAAACACTACACCCTACCAACACACAATGTCCACCACCACCACCCACCGTTCGCCACCACCACCACCATCCAGCACCCACCAACACCATCCAGCACCCACCACCACCATCCACCACCCACCAACCTTACACCACCACCCACCGTCCACCACCACCCACTGTTCGCCACCACCACCGCGCACCATCCACCCCCACCATCCACCACTGTCCACCACCACCATCCGCCACCACCCACAGTCCACCACCACCACTGTCCACCACCTTCTACCACCACCACCGACTGTCCATCACCACCCACCACCGCCTTCTACCACCACCGTCTACCACCACTACCACTATCACCATCCAGCACCACCACCCACTACCACAGTTCATACACCACCGCCATTTAATTTTAGCAATCTATAGACATTAAAAAACAAATAGTCATCTTCTTGCATACTGCAGAGGTTTGGTCCACCTCTTTCTTCTACACATGTCTACAGATATGGTCTGCAGACTGCTGACATTTACCTCTTAAAAACCAAGCAGCACCTTAGTGAAGTTGGTAAGAAAACTCTTTGCAAATCAGAGAACTTTATTCAAATCGGAGAACTCCATGCAAATCAGAGAACTCATTGCAAATCAGAGAAATCCATGCATATCAGAGAACTCCATGCATATCAAAGCTCTCCTTGCAAATCAGAGAACTCTTTGCAAATCAGAGAACTTCTTGCAAATCAAAGAACTCCTTGCACATCAGAGAACTCCATGCAAATCAGAGAACTCCTTGAAAATCAGAGAACACCATGCAAATCAGAGAACTCCTTGCAAATTAGAGATCTCTTTGCAAATCAGAGAACTCCATTCAAATCAGGGAACTCCTTGCAAATCAGAGAACTTCTTGCAAATCAGAGAACTCCATGCAAATTAGAGAACTCCTTGCAAATCAGAGAACTACTATAACCTAAGCTAATTCAAACATAATGACCTGAACTAACCGACCTCGCCATCTCCTTAAAGTCCCGCTAACTTTTTTAAAAGACAAGTTAGCCTATAAATGATATATATATATGTGTGTGTGTGTGTGTGTGTGGGTGTAATTATATATAATGATTGAAACAAATATAAAAATAGAAGAGTATGAACGTTAGATGTAAGAAATAGAAAGAGTTTAATAACGAATTTCACTAAATGAGGTAACCCTATTAGAACAGTTTAACTAAACAAGCGAGCCTAGCTTATCAAGTATGTTTAGTTAACTAAGGATCTAAACATAGCTAGTTCCGCTAGTTAGTTAGTTTGTTAGTTAGTTAGTTATTTAGTTACATGGTTAATTAAAAAATATATGTGTTAAACAATTAGCCGTGCACAACTAAGGAAGGGGATTACTTTTAGCTTTTAATGTAACAAGATCCAAGTGAGTTTCTAGCCCCTTTCTCTGTTTATGTTTTCGGGGCTGTGTGCATACTCATAAGTGATAAGTCAATACACTTACTTTAACTAGTAAGTGTATGTTATGTGAATGTCATATGTATGTATGTAAGAAGGTTATTAATGTTTGGGTATATATTTATATAGCATGTATGTATGGTTGTATGGTTAAAGGGTTGTAGACCATAATAATATTTGCGAATGTTAAGGCTTGTGGACCCTATTAATATCTGCGAAGATTAAAGGGTTGTGGGCCCTAATAATATTTATGAAGGTTAAAGGGTTTGTGACCCGAATAATATATGCGAGGGTTAAAGGGTTGTAGACCCTAATAATACCTGCGAAGGTTATATGGCGAAAAGCTCTTTATGTTATGTATGAATGACATGACTGCGTATGAGTAAAGTATAGTAAGTAAAAATGAGAAAGTATGAAAGTAAATGTGAATGTATGAATGAAAGAATGATGAACAGGTTACGTAAGTAATGTGCATATCTGGATACGTATGTCTAAGTATGTGTATGTATGGTATGTTGCTTGTTAAACTATAACTCACTCATCGTAGTTGACTTTTAGTATGCACGCATGTAAATAGGATGAAGCAGCTGGTATGAGAAGCACACATGGCAGAAGAAGCTATCTGAAGATTTGAAGTTATGTTGTTTTGGGATGTTTGAAATTAAAAGACATGTTTGAATGTTTTGTTTAATTTATGAATTTTGTAATGATGGTTGAAGTTTTAATTATTCCGCAAAAGTTTTAATTCACTCTGATATTCATGTTACACCCCGTCCAAAGGCGACTGAACATGCCGAGGCACGACGGATTGATAAAGAACACAATGACACTATTAAAGTGACAATATTTTCTCAACTCATTTATTTCATTCAATAACTCAAGTACAACTTGTTCAAAGATTAAACACAAACAATATTTAATTCATCAAAATATCCTAAAGGTATAATCTAAGTGATGAGTCTTTAATATTTATAAGCAACCTAAAAGTAAACCTGTAGTGTCACACCCTAACCTACGGCGGAACATGCCGGGACGCGACAATATTGTATCATAGCTCAGAAGACACTAAGTAAATACATGTGTCAATATCTAAATTATTCATTAATACATCAAATTTCAAAAGCACAAACATTGTCTCAAAAGAAATATCATTACAATTAAATATTCAAAACATAAATGACTTAAAGCAAATGTATTCTTCATTCATCAAAGCAACCTAAGGTATCATCTAACTTCAATACTTAATTCATCCAATAAAGCTACCTGCGTCATGCGTGAAAATATATATTTTTGTCAACACAACGTTGAGCAAGTAAACCACAGTTTTTGAGTATATATAATAATAAAAGGACAATTCCATGCAATAATCGTAAATTACTACAACTAGTAAACAATAAATAAAAGTTGTCTTTTCAACCGAATCGCATTGATAACGGTTTACTTCGATGGCGTATGATCATACTAATGAGAATGATAAAGAGGATGAGGTACCAACCAACATAAAATAAACACATAGTCATATTCACACATAACTAATCGAGCAATTACAATAATGCATATAACGGAATTGTAGTGAAGACAATAAGTTGATTTTGAACACATAACGCCCCCGCAATTGTAAAGCGGTAAAACAGGGGATGTGCATTTACTTACCTTTAACGAGTGGATTTGTGAGGATGAGACAACGATAAAGATTAAGTTAAATGTGATCGAGCTCCTCGGGATGCATCGAAGAAAGTTCCTAGTTGTTTAGATAGGATACAAATTAATAAACGACTTATAACGAATATTTTTGGGACTTGATTGGTTTTTAAGTAAAGGTTTGTTATTAGTTTAATCATCTATCTTATTATGGTTATTATTATTATTATTATTATAAATTTTAGGTTTGATTAATCTTTGATGAATAACCATTATTTTGTAATATAAATAGATATATTAACGGGGAAACTTAGAAAGAAAGTTTATTCTTTGATCTTTAATAACTCATGTGTTCTGTTTATTAAACGAACGGTAAAAAAATATTAATATCATCATTGTTATACGTATAATTATATATATATATATGATTAATTAAGAAGCAAAATAAAACAATAACCCGAGGTTCGGTTTATTAAAATAATGTTTATTTAATGTTTTATATACATAAAAATGTCAATAATTTAATAAAAAGAACATTTAAAAAATAAAATACAAAAACCGGGCCTGGGGGATTCGAACTCTCGCCCCAAGCCGGTATACATTTTTGAGAAACATGCGCTGACCATCAGGCCAGCGCTTAGATTTGATAACAACATGGAACTGGAAATATAAATACACTGAGTGCAGTTTAGGTTCTTCCCCAAATCAAACCCTAGACTTTAAATAGGTTCAATTGGTGTTCGTTTGTTGAAATTGAAATGGGGTTAATGTTTGTTGGGCAAAAACGAACAGAAAGCATCTTATAATTACCTTGTATGATAACAAATTGAGGAAGAACGGCTAATTAGGGTTACGGCTCAAAGTTTGATCTTGAATCCGATCTTGCGGACTTCGAATGATAAAATTCAGTTAGGGCTTTGGTTCGTGAGGCTGTAGAGATGGTGTGGTAAAGTTTAATTGCGTTATATGTGTGTATTTATAGTGTAAACGACCTAGGATAGCCGCGGTTTGTTATTATTCAAGTTAGCTGTCAATTCGTTGTTATTTACCATGTATAGCGTGTCGGTAGGAAGCGATTAAGGTATGCTAGTGATATGGTAACATTAATTTCGCCAATTAGTCCGTAAATTAAGGTCCAAGAAATGGTGGGGGTTATGGCTACCAACGGTGGGAGAGGGAGAGGAGGGAAAAGATTATTTTTTGTTAATTTGCAACTAGGTCCTTTATCTTTAGTTAGGGGTACAAGAGTGTATAAAAGTTAGTTAAGGGGTTGTTTTTGTACAATCTTACAACTATAATCAAATAATAAATACTAAACTGTAAGGCCCAGTTACCGATGCCTCACTTTAACGTTGGATTTACTCATAAACACAGTTCTAAATATCATAGTTAATAAAAACATTTGCGGAATATTAAAAACATTCAAACCATTTCATTACATAACCATATTTCTTGTCTTAACGATCATTCCAAATCATTTAACATAAAACATTGTCTTTAAAATAACATAACATTTCCTTGAGATGCCAGCTTCTTCAAGTCCATGCCATGTGTCTCCCCTTATGCAAGCTACCTCAATCTACTCACCTGCGTGCATACTAAAAGTCAGCTACGCTGAGTGAGTTCTAGTTAATCATATGACATACAATCTGTTCACATACTTGCACACGTGCCCGAAGGTGTGTACATTATTCATACTTTATTTTACTTGCATAACTATCCATACTATATAAAGAGCCTTCCGCCCTATAACCTCACAGATATTATAAGGGTCTGGTCCCCAACATCACAAATATTATTAGGGTCTGGTCTCTACCATCACAGATATTATAAGGGTCTGGTCCCTATCCTCATAGATATTATAAGGGTCTGGTCCCTATCCTCACAGATATTATTAGGGACTGGTCCCTATACATTATGCTACTGTAACATACATGTCCTTTACATACTTGCCTTAACAACACATGCAATATCCGAAGATCGTTCATGTACTATTTGCATGCCATACATATATCATTCTACATCATACATGCTTCATACATACATCATTCATACATCATATATATCATTCATATCTTTAACTACCACCTGACGGTCCATGTAATATCCGAAGATCGTTCATGCACCATCAAGCAATCATCATACATAATTCATATAAGGCATACACTTACCACTTAAGGTAAGTGTATTAACTATCACATCGAGTATGCACACAGCCCCGAAAACATAACAAAGAAGTGGGGCTAGAAAATCACCTGAACGCGGTTACGTTCACCGTTAATGGTTATTCCCTTCTTTAGCTGTGCACGACTAACTGTATAACAATTACACGTATCAATTATCTATCACTATCCATATCGTATTTCTAGTTTAGTTATAACCCACAACGAACGAGGGTCCGGGGGCAGCGGGGTCTAGGGGCGGCAGCCACTAGCAGGGTCCAAGGGGCAGAGCCCCTGGCTGGGGTCGAGATACCAGGTCAGCTTGGAAAAATTTTATTTTCATTAACTGTCTTATCACATTTGTCATTAGATTTTTAAATTATTTTCTAATTCGCTAACTAATTTGCCCTAACGAATTAAGCCTGATTCGTTAACTAATTTGTTATCTTTCATGATCTAGTTCGTTAGCTAATTCGTTATTCTGGTTCGTTATCTCAACATGGTCTGGTTCGTTACTTGGTTCTTAACGAATTGGGTTTATAACGAACTGGTCCTTATAACGAATTGAACCCTATAATGAATGACCCCTCTGTAACGAATTGAACCTTCTAATTCTTTATCTCCTTTAACGAATGACTATAACGAATTGGGGCTAATTCGTTATCTTTTCCGTAACGAATCTGGATACGAACTAAGGCTAGTTCGTTAAGCTTCTTGTAACGAATCATCTGACGAATTGCCTCTAATTCGTTAACTCTCAGTTAGTGAATTAGGGTTAGGTCAGAGAATGTCAGAAACATTCTCTAACATTCCCTTCCTCGTACCCGCCACCTTTCCGGCGCCGCCGTCGCCGGAAAACCGCGGGTTCACCGGAAAAACGTATTTTTGCACCATTTTCACCGTTTTTCGTCCCGTTCGATCCAGATCTGAGCTAGGGTTACCCCTAAGCTCATCTTAGGTTCAGTTTATACCCGATTCCACCTGGATCTCGTGACTTTAACGGTTTAAAGGTGTCAGCTCGTCGTTTTCGCAACTAGATCTAACGGGTTTGAGCTCATACAATATCATACTAATATTACCTTGGATCGGGATCGGTTTTCCTTGGTGATTTCGGCTAGAGAGAGAGAGAGAGCAAGATGAGAGAGAGCTAAGTGTGTGTTTTGGTGGTGTATGGAATATGTGTAAATGAATGAAAAATGGGTAATTAAGGTTTATATCATTATGGATCATGGGCTTAAGCTCATGGTCTTTTCCTTCTTTCCTTTATAACCCAAGTCCATAACTCATATATATTTTACCCAACACTAGCCCGACTCATAATAATCCATATTCTCATTTTATTAACCGAAACTAGAAAAACGGGATGTTACATAAACAATTGCGAGATTTATTGATAAAATACCCAAACCCGGGTCGGGTAATGATTACAATATGAAGGAAACGAAAAACCCAAAATGTCACATGTAGCATGCGTAAAATTAGATTTGATCAACACGAATGTTGGTGAGCAATACACTAGCTTTTGTTATGTCACACCCCGACTAAAGGCGGCCGAACATGGCGAGGTGTAACGATTGCCCATAAGAACATGACACTAATCAAAGCGACAAATTTAACAAACTCATTTCATTTCACAACATCGAAAATGTCACATAACAAATATTCGTAACATAGTCATAACAAGATATCACAAAAGATAGCAAATTAAATATTGTTCATTTTAGCTATTTTATATAATTTACTATAAAACGATTACAATAAAGTGGCAGGCAAACGGGCAACAAGCTGCGCCGCAACCCCTTTTGAATAGCAAAGCCAATCCTGCTAAAAACGAAGCTTTGGGACCTAGAAGCTGAAGAAGTTCCGTGTACGACGCGCTGAACCCTACTCAAAAATTTCACAACCTCCGGAGCCAAAAAACCAAATGTATCAAAGGCAAATGGTAGAAAGACATGTTGATTATGTAAACAAGCTTTCTCGTGTTTAACAACTTTGCCCGATTCAGCCTTCAACACAGCCTGACCCACAACAAACCCACGGTCCCTGAGCCCAACAAGAGGAGACACTCCTGTAAGATCCACACAGGCGTGTTTCCCCCTGCCCACCCGAACACAAGAATATCAGTTGGTCGTAAAGTAGACCTCCCTTCAAGAGGATGCTGGTCGTAAGATCCACACAGGCGTGTTCATTTTACTAATATCCTAAAGGTCTTAACAACGTTTTCTCCACAAGCTCGAGTCAACCAAGATGCAAACCTGTAATATAAAATAAAGTTTATCAACACAAGGTTGGTGAGCAATTCATAAGTTTGAGCATATAAGTATATAATAAGAAAAAAAAGCCACAATCTTGTATACGAAACAATAAATCATAGCAATAACTTTGATAAAAAGATACGCTAAACACATTAGCGACACCTAGCTATAAGGGGATGCCAAATAGTCTAGGATTTTTTAGTTATCGTTAATAAGTATACATTAATGACACCTTGCTACAAGGGGTTGCCAAATAGACTAGGATTTATAGTTCCGCCAACCAAAAGCGATAAACACATAGGCATACAATCATGTAAGCATAGAACACCAAATCAAGTAATTATTTAAGTAAAGTATACAATAACGTTTGTGGTTTAAGACTCAAGTATAAAGCATTTAGTTTGAACAAGTAAGAAATGTCACCCCCAAAATTAAAGATGGAAAACGGGGTATGAAAGTACTCACGTTCAAGTAATAAACTTGAAAGGTCGGTAATTTGGAGGTTAACCGGAAAGACGAGTTTAACGAGCAAAGCCTAGATAAAAGAAAGTCTTGAATTAAAAGGTTGTCTTGAAGGTCTTTAAATAAAATAAATGTTGAGAAATGTAAACAATTAAAGTTCAAGGTTTAAAATGTATATATTTACGAATTTATAATAATAACCCTTTAAAAATGTAAGTTTGCTCGAAACCGGGTTAAAGTATCTAACCTTAATATTTACTCAACCTATGTTAAGTAATAAGGTGGGTAAAAATGCAAGAATGCAAGTCTGTTTAGAATAAAGATACTAAAACGGGTTTTAACGAGTGTTCGGGTTGTTGGTTCGGGTCTTGATAATTGGTCAAACCCAAAGTTAACTTTCCAAAATAATGAATGTTATGAGATAACTCAATAAAACTTAACAAGACTTAACCAAGTATGTAGTTCTATTGTTTTAGAACTAACGACGCACGTTAAGCGAGTGTTCGGTTTTGTCGGTCCAAACTTTGTTATGAGATCAAGTTGGATCCAACATTTCCAAGTACTTAAGAAAATAATAAAAATCAGTTTGTAAACTATTTTTAAAGAAATATACAAGTCTTGATAGCTAAAAACACACTTGTGTATCTTAAGTGAGTAAAAATCGGTTTAGTTCGGTTTGGTTCGGTTTCCATCTTACAATAAGTTCATAGATGGTTTCCACATGCCCAAACATCAAATAACTTGTATAATAATGTACAAAGGAAAATACTCAAGTTTTACAACCAAAAAGTTAACAATAAAGTCTTTAAACAAAAGTTTGATTTTTGGTTCGGGTTAAGACCGAGGTAAGATTCTACAAACCCATAACCATAGAACTTATAAAAATGATTTTAGAAACTTAAATCTAACATTAAACATGTTTAAAAAATTATTTAACAAAAACTAATAAACAAAGTTCGGTTTACGGTTTAGAGCTAGTTACGGTTAAACCGAGGTTAGACTCTTCAAACCCATAACCATGGAACTTGTAAATATGAAAAACAAACTAAAATGAGCAGAAGTTAAGCATGGTTGGTATGTATAAACAAGTTATATAAGTATACATATACATATATATATATATCAAAGACACGAAGTCCTCCATGAAGCCTTGCCTTACGAGGTCCGAAACCTCACCGATCGAGACCGGAGAAGTAACTACCAAAGGTAACAAGGGGTGTATATTATATATATGTTGTGCCACGATATTCAAGTATTATTAAGACTATATAAACTAATTATAATGAAAGATTAAACTCAGTTTGACTTTTGGAAGTCAAACCTTCAAGAACAACTAAGAAAATAACCTTGAATCTTTAAAGTTTGAGAGAGAATTTGAAGATGTATCAGGGAAATTGAAGGGAAATGGTGGTGTATATATAGGGTAATGTTGGTCGTCAAATATGGGTGTAATTTACAAGAGTTTTCATGCAAAATGGATCAAAACAAAACACAAAACAACAAAATCCGTAGCTGCTGCAGCTGGAGGCATCGCGCCACACGATGAGGAGGGGTCTCCCCCATCGCGTATCATGATGGGGTGCAGGCTAGAAAATCCCAAACTTTCAAAATGGCAGTTTTGGTCCCCAAAGTTCGTTCTAAGTGATTTTTACGCGTTTTAAGGACCGAAAAAGATGTTTTCAAGACCCGACAAGTGTAAAACAATATTGTAACATAAAATCCATCATTTTTATTATATCATAATCTTCGGTTTACAAAACGGGTTGGTTTACATAATAAGATATTACAAAACGAATACAAATCGAGACCCAAAATTGACGAATGTCACATGTTATATGTATATTATGAGGTAAAATCACAATTCATGTGTGTAAATAGAATAATGCAACAACCATTGTAAATTTAAAGTAAATAACTGAGGCTCCTTTCTATTTGGTAACAACCAAAATACTCGGATAAATATGAGGTCATATTCTATTAGCACAAAGCTAAAATAGTTAAGGGGGCATATGATCTTACTTAATGAGGCTTAACAACAACATCAAAATAAACACTCGTGTACATAATCAATTTGAGGCATAAACAAATGTCCAGGAAATTATTCATATAAACACAAAATGTTGAATTGTGGATTTAGTGTGAGGTCTTAAAACATGTAAGTTTGAATATGGTATGCATGCCACCACCAAAAGTATAAAAGCATAAAAAGGGAGCGTGTGATTACTCACTTGGAAATTAAGCGAGTGATGAAATAGACGAACCGGTCCTTAAGCGGGAGAATCGGAAGGTCCGGTTTTTGACAAGCAAGTCCGAGAAATAAAATGAGTTTAATATTGGGGATGTGTACAAAAGTAAATATTAAATAAAAGTAAAATAAACTAAACTTGAATTCTAATTGGGGTTTTATTTGTAAAATCTTGAGTTTATGAGAAAGTTCGGTTTTGGTTCGGTCCATGGCTCGGTATGAGACCGAGGTTGGTTGCCACATATCCAAAACATGAGAACTAACAACAAACTAAAATAAAATAGAAACTTGAAAGAAAATACGTGAATCGGTTGCTTGAAAAACAACTTGTGTTTTTAAGTAAGTGATTCGGTTTAAGGAGGGTTGCTTGGTTTATATAATATGGGGCTTGGTTTGAGACCAAGTCCAGTACCAGTCTGTCTTTAACATGAAAAATAACTACAAGACATTAGCCAAGAATGATCAAGCAAAAATATATCACATCTAAGGTGTGAAAACAACCAAAAGTTTTTAATTAGTTTTGGACGGAATATGTCCTTGATTTGAATAATACTTAAAAATACAAATTAATTTCTAAAAATTATAAAAATCTCCATTATACAGAATTAGGGTGTTATGAACATCTTTCATTTGACAACTTTCCCCAAATTATGACTCGAGATAGGCTGAAACCGCCGAGTTTCCCAGTTGGTACATATATGCGTACTAAAAGTAAAACAGTGATTGTGAAGCCATATGAATGAACTAAAATGAAATTAAATAACCGTAAAACCATAACTCAATTAAGTTCATCATAGGATTTGGCCTTGCACCATTCTAGTTCTTTATGACTAAGTTATGACCCAATCTTTGACGACCAACATCTATCCAGAATTGAAACACCATTATATACTATGTTCTTGATGTTTTGAAATGGTTTTTGATGAAACGTAATTATGCCAATCATTTTGTGATGTTATTACATGTTTACCATCTTATTACACAAATCCTTATGGTCCAAGAGTCAACAAAAAATAAAATAAAATACTGAACTTTAAAGGAATCAAAATCCTAAAACGGACAAAACTAGCCTTTAATAAGCAAAGACGTGACTTAGGATGGCATAAATACCTTAATCAACCAAGGTTGAAGAAGGAAAACAATTAAACATATATATAAGACTAATACAAACTGAAAACACCCCAAAACATTACCCAAATCATATTGAAAATCAAACAATTGTTTTGTTTGACTTTTAAAGTCAACTTAGGCAAGAACACTTTAATTTGCTTCCACAAATCCAAAAATTAATGAGAAGAAAGAGATGAGCAGCTGAAAATGAGTGAAATGCACTTGTATTTATAGGCCAATGGTGTAGAGAAAGGCTTGAGAGTTTAACAAGGCTTCACCAATAGAATCTCATGCAAAAATGTCCATTGGTTGTTTTTGAATTAAAGTAAAACCTTTAATTTAAATAACATAATTAAAACAATTTATTTTAAACAAAATAATTAAAATAAATCTAGACAGAAATATGTTTTATAGTTGGTAAAATATTTATGGGCTTTATCTTGGTTGTTTTTTGGCAACTTTGGTCCTTATAGTGCGTTTTAGGTCTTTGAGCATAGAATAAGCGTTTTAAACACCGTTAAGGGCCTTAAAAGAAAAACGACAAGTATGGAACATGATTATAACTTAAAATATACACTATTTTATTAATGTCCATGGATCTGAAACACAAAACATGTCGGGTTTATCGTATAAGTACCAATATGAATCAAAACAAAAATGACAAATGTCACAATTCAGAACTGTGTTTATGAGTAAATCTAACATGCAATGTATGGTATCCGGACCAGGGCCTTACACTTACTATCCCCTGTAAAAATATAGGGACAACTCTATAGAATAGTAGCATATGTAAAGAAATAATATATATATATATATATATAAAGAACAAAATAAAATACACATGTAAAAAAATTACCTTCGATGGAATATTCTGACGAGTCAAGACACACTTTCGCCAATGCCAACTCCTCCTCATGTGTCCACATCTCCCTCTCGTGTCGAGGTTCTTTTGGTTCTTCGCTTGGTTTTTTGTGTGTTTTCGTTTGGATGTTGTTGGTTTGTTTTGCGCAGGTAAAGGTTGGGACTCGGGTACTTGAGTGGATGATGGTTGAGACTCGGGTGCTTCAGTAGAAAGTGACGGGGACTCGGGAAGTAGTTGGGGTGGGTTAATTAGCTCGGGTGGTAATATCGGCCGAACACCATCTCTTGCGTGCGTTGGTTCAAGAAATACAGGTTGTTTGGATTACCCGGTGTCATATATAATTAATTTGGTTCAAGAAGACAAGATATTTTGGTGTAGCTTGAAAAGTAAAATAAGTGTGGTGTGAGGTATAATTTGTGTTGGTTTATAAAATGATTTATAATAATTATTAATTTTTTTTTTAATAAAGTCGATGTCTAAGGGCTATAAATGGGGGGATGGGACCACATTTTGCAGAAACAAAAGAAGAATAAAGTCGTTATGCTCATGGCAATGGCTAATGGATGATGTCGTTTGATAAAGATCAACGTGGTGTTCACGACGCCATCCGACATACATGACATGATGGGAAGTCCACTTTGAGCCAGATTCACATGTTTAAGTTATTTTGACATTAACCGACATGGTAAAAAGTAAAACTTATTATGGGCCACGTCAATAGTGAACACCCAAACATATTGAACCAATAATGACTTTTTAACAAATCTCCAGGGTCAGCTACAAAACACATTAAATAGTTTAATATTTAATATTAATCAAAAAAGAAAGTCATTTGACCATATCTCCCTATTTTCGGTGTTTGTGTCGCCAATTTCGTCTCTTTGTCTCAAACAAACCTGTCTTCTTCTTCTTATTAATTCTTTCACTCTTCCCGATGATGATGCTTTAGTCCGCCGGAGCTTCTTTTGTTCTTCCGTTCACTGTAAGTCAACTGTTCTTCTTTTAATTGTTTGTTTGTGCTTGTGATTGATTTCGTAATTCGAGGTGAATTCTGGATTCTGCTGGCTCAATTTTGCTGCTTTTGAACTTGATTCTTCATGTATTTGTTGGGTTTTGTTAATTGTTGAGTTTTGATCAACAGCAGCTGAATAGATGATGAATAAATTTAGGGTTTTTATCAGTTTGGCTATGATTTATGTTCAAGTGAGAAGAATTGAAATTGGTTTTGTGTAGGGATTGTGAAATAAGGTTTTATTGAATAATTAGGGGCAATTGATCTTTATAATAATTTTGAGTAATTTTAATGTCGGGTGGATAGTTCCCAATTTGCCCTTATCATGGTGAATTAGAAGGATTAAGGATTTTTCCAACTATTACTTAGATGTAATAGTAAGGGTTAATAATCTCTACCATAATTAACAGATTTTTATTTTATTAGGTTTCCTTTGTAATTAACCTCATCATATCTATATATATACAAAGTACCTCACGTTTCTTTTGATTAGGCTTCCTTTGTAATTTCCTCAATTGTACTTTGTGATAATCCATCCTCATTGTGTGTATGTGTCTGTTTATGTATGTATATGAACTCATTCTTTGTGAGAAAACCAAAAAAATCCGTATTACATATATGCAGCCTATAGGATTTCTTGGAGACGTAGAATTAAGGTTAAGGACGTTTAGGGGACATATATAGCTTTTGGTTACAAATGTGTCTCGAGGTTTTGGCTGTACAGTCCATTATTCATTACTATTATCACTATTTTTGTTTATCTACTTATTATTATGAGTATACTATGACTTATTATTATTAATACTACTACCTATTTATTTATTGTATTTATTTGGTTTTTTTCTGCTAGCTAGAGGTCTAGTGTTTGAACTTTGTGTCACTTTTATTCAGTCTCATACATATGGTTTTCAAGCTGGGGGTTTCCCTGGAAGCAACCTCTCTATTGTTTGGGATAGAGGTACGGTTTGCCTACATCCCACCCTCCCCAGACCCTGCTAATAGCTTTGCTATTAGTGGGATTTTTACTGGGTACGGTTGTTGTTGTATATGTAGTATAACCTCATTGTATGATATGCCCTGCATATGTAGTGTAGTTTTCTCACGAAGAAGAGTTTTCTCATGATCTCTCCTCTTAACATATGCACATTTGTTCATTAATATTATCTTATTTGTTGGTGGCAGTTGGGATTTCGTTAGATGCAACATGTTTGGCCAAAAAGACAAGTTTGTGAGGTAAATTTTATCTTCACTAGTAATAACTCATATCCTTCATATTCAGCCACTATTCCTCTAATTTATTCATTATTACGTTAGAACAAGTACATCCACTTTAACATGAAATAACGCCTATCATTTCATTTATAGGTTGGATGATTTAGACTCTAGATTATCGTCACCCGCTTCATCAGCTGCAATGAACAAATGTGGATTCGATGGATTAACCCTTAACCGTCCACGGCAAACAACCGTCACCCCCACACGATCATTCAAAAATGGAATTAGAAAAGGGTCAGAAGGGCTTAAATCAATCCTCGGATTTAGGGGTTCTCATGCGGTTTTCCCTGAAGATCTTAAAGTGTCGGGGAAAAAGATCTTTGACCCGCAAGATAAATTCCTTTTAACATGGAACAAGTTCTTTGTTGTGTCATGTATCTTGGCTGTGTCTATTGACCCCTTGTTTTTCTATCTTCCGGTTTTTGATAAAACCAAAACGTGCCTCGGTATTGACCGGAAGCTGGCCACTATTGCTACAACATTGAGAACGGTTGTTGATGCGTTTTATCTTATTCATATGGTGCTTGAGTTTAGGACTGCTTATATTGCTCCATCGTCGCGTGTGTTTGGACGGGGTGAACTTGTGATTGATCCGGGACAAATTGCTAAGAGATACTTGCGTTGGTATTTCATCATTGATTTTCTTTCTGTGCTCCCTCTGCCACAGGTAAGATTAGTAATTTTTTCTATGCTCTTCAACTTGAGTTACTGGTTATTTTGGATCAAATTGCATAGTCAAAATGATGACATGGCAGTTGATGTTTTCTTAAATTTAACCATGCTGACTTTTTTCTTTTTTGTAAAAAACTAGTAATTTAATGATTGTAATAAATATAAGATTAAAAAATTGAATAGTGTAATTGTGAGGAGGAGTGAATCCTCCTTTTAATATATATAATAATGACATAGCAGCTGATGTGTCTTTAAATTTTGCCATGCTGACTTTTCTTGGTAAAAGATGACATGGCAGTTAACCTGTGCTTAAATTTGACTTTTTCTCTAAAAGATTACATGCCAGCTGATATATCCTTAAATTTGACCATGATGACTTTTTTTTTCTCTGAAAGATGACATGGGACGTGCGCTTATATTTAACCATCTTGACTTTCTTTGTTGTTGAAGATGACACGACAGCTGATATGTCCTTAATATTTGAGCATGTTAACTTTTTTTATAAAAGATGACATGGCTGCTGATGTGTTCTTTAGTTTGACCATGTTGACTTTTTTTTTATATAAGATGGCATGGCAGCTGATGTGTCCTTAAAATTGACCATGTTGAATTTTTTTATATAAGATGACATGGCAGCTGACGTGTTCTTAGTATGCACTAATATGGATGCTTAACATTATTTTTTATCTGTTTCCAGATTGTTATATGGAGGTATCTGCAGAGGTCTACAGGTTCAGATGTACTAGCTACAAAAGAGGCCTTACTATTTATCGTATTAATTCAATACATCCCCAGATTTGCACGAATCATACCCTTGACTTCAGAACTAAAAAGGACCGCAGGTGTCCTTGCCGAAACCGCTTGGGCAGGAGCTGCTTATTATTTGTTGCTCTACATGCTCGCCAGTCATGTAACCTACTATTTAATCTGGTCTTTTATGTTAAATGTACTGATTACTGAATATATATTAATCAATTGTCTTTTCCAGATAGTTGGGGCCTTCTGGTATTTACTGTCCGTTGAGCGTAACGATACATGCTGGAAGAAAGCTTGTGAAAATGCTAAATACGATTCAGATTTATTATACTGTGGAAACGAGCACTTGAAAGATTATGCCACCTGGATCAGTAACAGCACCAATGTTTTAAACGAGGCTTGCGCTACAAGTGATGATAAACCGCCATTTGATTTTGGAATTTTCACACAGGCTTTATCATCAGGCATAGTGTTCTCCACAAAATTCGTTCAAAAATATTGTTACTGCTTGTGGTGGGGCCTGCAAAATTTGAGGTAAATTGAGTTTTCTTTTGAATTCGATTAGCTCGAAATACTTTTTGTCCCAATTTTAATATTATTTTTGGTTTTCTGTCAGCACGTTAGGACAAGGGCTGCAAACTAGCACTTATCCCGGAGAGACAATATTCTCAATTGCACTAGCCATATCGGGGCTCATTCTATTTGCTCTGTTGATTGGAAACATGCAGGTCGTGTCATAACTCACAACTACTTACTCTGGTTAATCATTTTGTAATTTTGACTGAATTTGGGTTGTTGACTGTTGACAGACGTACCTTCAATCTTTGACCATCCGGCTTGAAGAGATGAGGGTTAAGAGGCGCGACTCAGAGCAGTGGATGCATCATCGGTTACTTCCAGAGGATCTTCAGGAGCGTGTTAGACGGTACGATCAGTACAAGTGGTTAGAAACTCGTGGCGTCGATGAGGAGAATTTGGTTCAGTCGTTACCCAAGGATCTCAGAAGGGATATTAAACGTCATCTTTGTCTTGCGTTGGTCAAAAGGGTAATTTTACTAATTCTTAAATTTTGACTTTTCAAAGTCAATGGATGGAGTCATATGAGTTTTTCATAATTTCAAATAAGTTTGTATTTTAAGTCAAATAAGTTTACCATTTTATTAAACATGATTTGTATTATGACCATTATACCCTTATTCCTTTCTTATACTTCAAACTCTTATTACCTAAATACATACATAGAGAAGGGTATTTATGTGAAAAACATATTTAATTCTTTTTTGAAAATTCCATTGCAGGTTCCTCTGTTTGAGAACATGGATGAGAGGCTACTAGACGCCATTTGCGAGCGGCTAAAACCCTGTTTATATACAGACGGCAGCTACATCGTCCGTGAAGGAGATCCTGTTGATGAAATGCTTTTCATCATACGCGGCCGCCTCGAGAGTGTGACCACTGATGGCGGCAGAAGCGGGTTTTTCAATCGCAGTTTGTTAAAAGAAGGCGATTTCTGTGGTGAGGAGCTTCTCACGTGGGCCCTGGACCCCAAATCAGGTGCCAATCTCCCATCGTCTACAAGGACGGTGAAGGCGTTAAGAGAAGTGGAAGCCTTTGCCCTACCGGCCGACGAGCTTAAATTCGTCGCCAGTCAGTTCCGGCGGCTTCACAGCCGGCAGGTGCAACACACTTTCCGGTTTTACTCACAGCAGTGGCGGACATGGGCGGCCTGTTTCATTCAGGCAGCGTGGCGGAGGTATTCTAAGAGGAAGATACTGGAGCAGCGACGAAAGGAGGAAGAGAAAGAGGCGGCACGGAATAATCCTGGCGGCAGTGGTGGCCCGTCTTATAGCCTTGGGGCGGCGTTTTTGGCTTCGAAGTTTGCGGCAAATGCGCTTCGTGGGGTCCAGCGGAACCGGGATTTGAGGACTGCTAGGGAGTTGATGAAGTTGCAAAAGCCTCCTGAGCCTGATTTTACTGTTGATGGTGATTAGTTTTTGTGTATTGTTTGTACTTTTTAAGATTGGAATATATAGATTTTATGGAATACTGAATGTGGTTTGGTGAGACGGTTTGAAAGTGTACCATAGTTGCTGTAAAAATGATTGTATAAATTATTATTATTATAATCATTATATCATTATTATTGGTATAACTGTCATTAACAGTAAATCTTCAGACGATGATTTCCTCTGGAATTTCTGACGGGTCTAGTCGTTTGTGTTGTTTGCGATCACAGGCGTAGATGTGTTGAATGTTGATGGGACGTGCCACCCTTGCTTTGTTTGCCTTTAGAAAAACAAAACTTTACACTGTGTTCCAGAGTCTCATTTAACGAGGGGAGGGGAGGGGAGGAAATTAGGAGAGAAAAGAAATGAGATGAAAAACCTTTTGTTGTGTTCCCGAGTTTAAAGGAAAGGAAAGGAAAATAAAGGATTTTAAATATTTTTTGTGTTCCCGAGTTGGGAGAAAAAGAAAAGAAAATTATAATTTTACCATTATACCCTTTAAGTAAAACTAAAATAGAAAATACGTTTGATAGCATTTGTTGCCTCTTATTGTATACTGACTGTTGGTTGGTTTAGGCGCGGACATGGAACGTGCAACTAATGCTTGATCATCCGCATGCTGTTGCATTCCGAGGCAGTCCCCTCGGTAGGACGATTCTTGGAGCTGCAGAAAACATCAAGAAGATTACAAAGAAATGTATTCAAGACTACTTTTCAACACACTATGCACCCCACAGAATGGTAATATCAGCCTACGGACCAGCTATGTCATTGTAAATATACAATGTAGAATCCTCTTTAGCAATTATTTTTGTGTAAATGCAATCACAAAGTATACTAGCTATGTCATTGTCTTTCTTTGCAGTTTATTACATATGGGCGTAGAATCCCAATTACCGAGTTATTTTCCAGAATCGATGCAGTTGATGTTGCCACCTTCAAACGTGTCGCTAACAGATTTATATATGATCAGGTAATATTAATATATGCCTCACCTATTCATAGTTAGAATATTATAAACTTACATATTTCAAGATTTGATTGCAGGACATAGCAGTGGTAGCATCCTGACCTATCAAGCGATTGCCAGACTACAAACTTTTACGTTCTCACACTTACTTATTCCACGCTTACACTGTTAAAAAAATGACTAGATATAGTTGAAAAGGGAGGGCGTCCGACATTTACCGCTGTTTGAAAGGTCATGTGGCATCTCTTCTCGTACATATCGTCGTTGTAAAATTACATCTCTAGTAGGTATATTAGCATGCTTTTTGGTAGACAATCTATTTCGTGTAATGAAAGCCAGCAATAAGCAAATTAAGCCAACTGCTTGTAATTGTCTAGCTCGCACAACATGAATTATACGGAGTATTTGATCACGAACTATTTGATCATCCATAGCAAATTGCCAAACTTCACTTAAAAAAACAAAAAAATCTATGAATATTCAATTGGTATTAGGGAGGCTGTTTGAGCAAAATCGGTACCGTTACCGATTGGTACCGGTACCGAAATCGGTACCGATTTGGTACCGTCAGTACCGAATCGGTACCAAAGTTTGAAGTTTCGAGATCAATACGGTTTTATGTTGCATTTTATACCCTAACCTTATGTGTTATGCTATGTAATTTACAAAAGTGTCAAGTTTTTATCACCCCAGTCCAAGTTGTCATCTCGTTAAAAACATGTAAAAAATTAAAGTATTATATGAATATTTTTAATTCTTAATTGGCAGATAAATGAGTGAAAAAATTAAGTATTATATGAATATTTTCAATTCTTAATTGGCAGATACATGAATGGGGTTTGAAACAGAATCTTTGCAAATTAAAATTAAGATATAATCTTCATATAAGCCAAATATGAAACTTGGGGCCCTAAATTGTGATGGCATGAAGCTGTCGACAAAGCTCAGACAAAGATTGGTCCAATACAAAGCATATATGTTCACAAAACATGTTTAACTAGGGTAAACCATTGAATAATTGATAGGAGACAAGCTAACCTGATTCAAGATGAGATGATTCTAGGATGATGAGAGGTTGAGAGGTCCAGTTGCGCCAAAAAGAACCGCAGTGGCGCCAAAAAAACTGCAATTTTGGATATGGAGAACGTGATGGTTGTTTTTATAACAAAGATTGATACGTGGGTAATTTAGAAAATGAAATCAATCAATCAATCATGCCCGGTAAAATCCCACCGACAGCAAAGCTATAAGTATGGTCTGGGGAGGGTGGGATGTAGGCACACCGTACCTCTATCCAAAGGAATAGAGAGGTGGCTTACAGAGAGACCCTCGGCTCTAAGTACATGTGAATGAAGCAAAATAAAGGAAATCAAAGTTTAACAGTTATATAAAAACTACTACTAATTATAATAATATTAATAATAAGATCACAGTTTAACAGCTATATAAAAGCTAATAATAATTATAATAATAATAATATATGTAAGAAAAATACCATTATGGTATGTGACCTAAATAAGTTAAGTCTAAGCCCTAAGGTATTCAATTCTCTCTAAAAATCCTTAGAGACAAGACATTTTCTCTCATAATCTCTCCATATTGGGAAGACATATATACATCCCCATTTTCTACTCTTTTCCCTCCCCTCCCCTCCCCTCCCCTCCCCTTCTTTCCTTAAAAATTCTTAGGAACATGACTTTTATACATTTTCTTCCTCTTTCCTTCCCCTCCCCTCATTAAATAAGACTCGGGAACACAATGTTAAAGTTGAATTACAAACATAAATGTACACGGAGTATTAAGACCCAACCCACTTGTGTTGAGAGATGACAACGTCCTCAACGGTTTCGAAAATGATTATTACAACCAACGGTTTCTTAACCCATTCCTGTAATACGACATATGTGTCAATGGATTATTAACATGCTTCACTCTCGGTTCTCAAAATTCACACAAGTCATACTAAGTTCTTATCGTTCTGAGTTTTATCCGATTAAGTATTTAAAGAACCACCAAATTAACTTCCATCTCAAAGTGCTATACGACTCTCATATTAAATTTGAATCCTTAACACGTCATTTTGAAGTGTATTTTTCAACAAATTGAAAGACCTTATGAAATATTTTATAGATTATGGAATTAACCTTCGGTATGATGTATCAAGTTATAATAATAAAACTTATACACAAATAACAAAATACTTAAACTTTATGTTCCCATGTTTCATTTAAAAGAGGAAAATAAGGGATGGAAAAATTTGTCGTGTTTCCGAGTTTCATTTAAAAAAGGAAAATGAAGGAAAAGCTTAAAGGGATGTTCCCGAGTTTTATTAAAAGAAAGAACATGAGGGGAGGGGAGAACAAAATGGAAAGATTTGAAAGGAAACAAAACTGAAGAGAAAAAGCTGATGCTAAAGAAAAGATTAAAAAAAAAAAAAAAAACTTTCCTTTTCATTCCATATGTTTTTTTTCGGGTTTGCTACAAGCACCATATGGTGTTTCCAAAACACCCACACAATCTGCCACGGATTGGGCAATCAGTGGCGGATTGGTGACGTGTTTTGGAAAAATGTGTTTTTTTTTTGTCTTTTTTTGTCTTTTTTATTTTTTTTTATTGTTTTTTTTTGTCTTTTTTTGTCTTTCTTTTTGTTTTTATTTCTTCATTTTGTTTGTTTTGTTTTTTTGTTAGTCGGGTGTAACCATTTTTTAATCGGTTTTAAAGTTACAACGAAACAATAATTTTAAAATTGAAAACTAACAAAATAAACAGAACGAGATTTATATAATAATAATAAATACATAATGAGTTCTGTTTGTTTTGTTTTTTTGTTAGTCGGGTGTAACCATTTTTTGATCGATTTTAAAGTTACAACGAAACAACAATTTTAAAATTAAAAACGAACAAAATAAACATAACGAGATTTATATAATAATAATAATAAATACATAACGAGTCGGAAAAAAGAAACAACATACAAAAACAAATCTAAAATGCAGCACCACCCGCGTTGCCATCGCCTAACGTGCTCCCCTCTTGGTCGAAATGTGGCGCTGGTGCTGTGTACTGGTCACCATGTTGCTGGGCAGACATAAACCCAACCACCCAGGTCATCTGACTTCGGAGCTGTGACACTCCATGCTCTAGTCTCCGTAGCCGGCGGTCAGTGGCCGCATCCAAACGCACGACGCGATATGTACGCGGAACGTGCTGCGAGTCCTAATGCGGTGTCTGTTATGAACACGATAAATTAACGTTAATAAAACGAAGATACAAAAAGAATTTAAACGATAAAATAGAGGTAAAATAGAGTGTACCTGATCACCTTCCTCGCCCTCACCGTCCGCATTGTCAACCGCGACGTCCTGAATATGCACATCTGACTCCTCGATTGGCGGAGGCTCGACAAGTGGGACCTCGACGTAGGGTGGAGCATGTGGATCAGTGACCATGTGCAATCGACCGTTAATCTTCCGGATGATGCGCATGTCCTGTGCTCGTGCACGGTCCAGCTCTCACGGGAGAATCAGCGGTTGAATGGGTAGGGTAGGCAGTCGGTCAATGTAGCCCAAATTCATCGCAACCAACGTAACGTATGTGCCACCGACCAACGACCCGCGGGTCTGCCTGTGCCAGTAAATGGCGAAGTAGTCGCCGAACGCGCGAGCTAGATTGCAGTGTCTCCCTGTAAGCAAGCATCGCAAAAAAAAAAGGGTCATGGAGGTTGCAGTGATCTTCCCCCAGGTGACCACCTTGTATGGTCAAAGCGATAAGTCTGTGTAGGTACCTGTACAAAAATACAATACAATATTATTTTCTATTATATTATATTATACATAAACATACCTATGCAACGGGTCCATGATGGATGAGGCTCGGGAGTCTGGGGCGTCGGTAAGCCAAGGATCATCGCTAATCGCCGTCCACTAATGCTTCAACACGTCATCTGGTGTCTCGTGTACGCTCTCCCTGTAAATAGGCTGGATTAACTCCTCCAGTGTGTACAAGCCGAGCGCCAAAGCAAACTCCTCCATCGACAGATAACGGTCCTCCCCGAACCACTGAACCGAACCACCGCCTAATTAGTATCCGCACCATCAATCAACAACTAGACTTGCGGCTCTCCAGCCGGCCGGGCCTGAAACAATATTAACACGTTTGTTAAATCTACTTTATAAGTTATTTGAAAAGAAAAAAAATACCTGAAAATGAACATAGAGTAAAACTCTAGCGTGAGCGCCCGATACGTTGGCTGGTCGGCGGTAAACAATCTTACCTAGGGTGTATCAGTCCCAATAATTTTTTTCGACCTTTCTTCCGCTCGGACACTTTTTATGAAGTCCGTAGACAAGGTCGTGCTAGGTTGCGGCACCATACGCCGAATCTGCGTAAACTGGACATGGTAATCAGACTCTAGGTCAAACGTCAAAGGCAAGTAGCCATGTAGAAGCCCATCCCCTTCATCATAGGTATTCACCATTTATATTTAAGATATAATATATAATTTTATTTTATTATAATTATATAATACAGATAACGAGTTTCTTAACATACTCGTTTTCTAACTCGTTTTCAAACCCGTTTTCCAAATCGTTTTCAAACCCGTTTTCCAAAAAAGTTTATCAAACCCGTTTGTTAACCTCAAACCCAAATTTAACCCGTTTCATAATCAAACCCGTTTTCAAACCCTAAATCAAACCTGTTTATTACAAGTTTACTAACCTCAAACCTAAATCTAACCTCAAACCCTTAACCCAACCCGTTTTGAAACAAGTTTGCTAACCTCAAACCCAAATCTAACCTCAAACCCTTAATCTAACCCGTTCAAATTCGATTTCAAACTCGTTTTCAAACCTCAAACAATAACCCTTAATCTAAATCAAAACCTATATCAAACAAGATTATACTATAAGTATTTTACTTACCTTGATGTTGTCGGGTCAGATCTCGAATAGCTTATGTCAAACAAAAACGGGTCGGATCTCGAATAGATGGCTATGTGTTTGTTTTTGTTTATAGTGTAAGTAATCAGAGACGGAGAGGAGTATCTGTGGGACTATCCGCCACCGATAGCCCTCTCCGTGGCTGATTACCTTTTAAATCAAATACGCCACGGATAGGTTTATCAGTGGCGGATTGATTTTATAATAATATTATTTAATTTTTAAATATTGTGAGTAATATTTATACAAAATAAAACTATTAATTCGTATTATTTATAATAATATTATATAATTTTTAAGTATTGTGAGTAATATTTATACAAAATAAAACCATTAATTCGTATTATTTATAATAATATTATATAATTTTTAAATATTGTGAGTAATGTTTATACAAAATAAAACCATTAATTCGTATTGTTTATAATAATATTATATATTTTTTATATATTGTGAGTAATAATATTTATACAAAATCAAACCATTAATTCGTATTATTTATGATAATATTATATAATTTTTATATATTGTGAGTAATATTTATACAAAATAAAACCATTAATTCGTATTCTTTATAATATTATTTTATAATTTTTATATATTGTGAGTAATAATATTTATACAAAATAAAACCATTAATTCGTATTATTTATAATAATATTATATAATTTTTATATATTGTGAGTAATAATATTTATACAAAATCGTAGATTAACAATAATAGCACAAATTTTATATTAAACCAATAATGAATTATAAATTTGAATTATTACATTAAAAAACATCTATATATCGACTATTTCCTACTCATCTTGTAATAATCCGGGCTTATTAGCAGTTCTTCTGTATAATCACTTCAAAAATAGCATCCTAATAATCTTGTAATAATTCGGGCTAATTAGCAGTTCTTCTGAATAACCGCTCCAAAAATAGCATCCACACAGCAAATCTTTGTCGCAACACTCCATTCACCGGGAAGTGAGCAAACAAATTTTGGTCACAGCACTCCAGCCACCGGGAAGTGAGCAAACAAATTTTGGTCACAGCACTTCAGCCACCGAGATGTCAAATCCAGCAGGCATTACCGGGTAACTTTAAATAATGTACCCTATACAGATACAATTATGGCCGCATATCTCCTCCTACAGCTGTGTCTGCCCTTGCTGATATTATGGATTCACTGATCGGTTAACAGCAACAAGGCGATAATTTGGGGTGACACCGAATTCATCAAAAACCGCAGATTGTTAGATCAACCCCACAGGGGTGCATCACTGCAATATTTGATGAATCGTTTTCAACCCCAAGTCGGTTGATACGGGACTTTATTATTTATTAATGTGGCTGACCAGTGTAGCTCCCCACAATGCCTATTAATGACACTGTTGGGATTTATGAAGGCGGACTACTAAAGTGTTCAACCAGCTCACGAAAGCTGCATTGGTAACACATAAATTCAAAGTAGCATCTACACAACCAACATATGGTTTTATTTTTTTCATAATAACGGACTCCATAATAGCATTTACACAACCACAACTATTTTTGAACGAAATTACTATTACTGTGTAGATGCTATTTTCGGATCCCATCGTCATTATTTCCCGGTGGTGGTTTTGCTGGTATAATCTGGTGGAGTTTTGAGTGGAAGATTGAGCTTTTTTGAGGGATGAAAGGTAAGAAGGCAAGGCCTTCTGTATTTAACATAAGATAATATGGATCACATCCACGACGGATCGTCCTATCTGCCATGGATATGATCTGCAAATCAATACGCGACGAATAGGGCTATCCGCCGCGGATGTGATCCATATTTCAAATCAACATCGCAGATATTATATTATTTTATATTATTTTTAATATAAATTTTATTATTTTATTTATAATAATACATTTTTTGTTACATTCTCAAGTGTATAAAAAAATTGTTGATTTTTTATATTATTTTTAATATATACTTTATTATTTTATTTATATAAATACATTTTTTTGTTTACATTCTCAAGTATATAAAACAAATTGTTGATTTTTTATATTATTTTTAATATATATTTTATTATTTTATTTATAATAATACATTTTTTGTTACATTTTCAAGTATATAAAAAAATTGTTGAATTTTTTCTGTATTAGTTTTAATATATACTTTATTATTTTATTTATAATAATACATTTTTTGTTTACATTCTCAAGTATATAAAAAAATTGTTGATTTTTTTATATTATTTTTATATATATTTTATTATTTTATAAATAATAATACATTTTTTGTTTACATTCTCAAGTATATAAAAATGATTTGTTGATTTTTTTAATATTATTTTTAATATATATTTTATTATTTTATTCATAATACAAACATTTTTATTAATAATTTCTCAAATGTACATGTTGGTGTTGGACGTCGTGTCAATCAACAACAAATCTGGGAACACACGCCATATGGTGTGCGACTTCTCATGACAGAAGAAAACATTCTCCGTCATGTTGGTGGAAGGATTCTCCCATGTGTGAAAGGTGAGCCCATGGGTTTGAAGAAAATTTTCAAATACCTATATTGGGTTTAACAAAAAACTACTAAATATTACAAATATTCTTATTACATATCAGAATAATAATAAAAATAATATAATAAAAAATAATTAATTAAAAAAATTTTACAGAATAACATATTTTAAATATGGTAAAACAAAATAATATATATTAAAAATAGTCTTACAAAATAATATATATTAAAAATAGTTTTACAAAATAATAATATTCTTACAAAAAGTACCTGCATGGGGGTGTCACCAATTTTATCTTGGCCATCAACGAGCTTCACGACGGTGTATATGTCCTTAGTAATACATTTGTTACCGGGAAAACGTTCCTTTATGGTTGCCTTAATTTGAGTAGGTCTCAGACCCTGCCTATGTAACATCGCAACCATATCAACTTCCTCGTCGGTCAGTTTCCTTAGAGTCGGGTGCCCCTCCTCAAACACAACGGGATCGTGGTTGTGCGTCTCGTTGACAACCTCTAGCTTCCAACAATCACCTGCCGCGTTGTACCTCCCGACAAGTTTAAATGGGCAACCCATTTTAATACTCCCGGGATGCCTCACCCTGGCCTTGAGTTTTGGTTCCCCTCTTCGATTGCATACAAGTTCAACACTTTTGTTCCTTGAACGTTGGATAGCGATAACACAACCATGCTCCCGTCCTGTCTTCTTAACCCAATCCACCAACTCATCAAGAGAATTAAAATACTGATATCAAGCAACGTAAATAAAGTAATATATAGTAACGTGTTGAAAAAGAATAATAATAATAAGTTTTTAAAGAAAACATAGGTCATACATTTACATAGGAAAATGTCGTCTGGCGTATGTAACGATCACCATCATCATCTACATCATCATCATCATCGTCGTCATCATCATCATCATCATCATCATCGCCTCATTCGTCGTGAGCCTCTTGAATACCATCAACGAAGTTACTCGTGACTGGTCGTGACATGTATGGTTGCTCTTCTAAAGGTAACTGGTACGAATTCTGGGTTCCGTAACCGTCTACATGTAACTGCTGCGAAGACTGACCATAAGGTTGTTGTTCGGGTCTGGCATCGTATGTATTCTGTGATGTCCTATTTTCCTCCGGCCAGGAAGGGTGACTACCGTATATGATATATCCCTGATAAAATATAATGGCAACGTATAATATTCAAAAAATAACTAGCGCGCTATTGTACTATATAAATATACTAAATAACCTGGTTAGGATTTGGTCTGTCGTACTGCTCTATATATGCATAGCCCGACTCATGGTTCGAGTTTGGAAGTTTATTCAAATCTAGCAAGCCTGACTGCTCCGGCTGATTGTTATATGCGCAGCCCGACTGCTCGTCGTTCCCGTCACCAAACAAAATATCATACAACGCATTTTCTTTGTATACTTTAACAAATATTTTGTAACATATTTGTTTTTAATTTTAACAAATATGCCTTGTGGAGACATGCATAATATATAGAGAAAGGGAGACGGGAGCCTTAAAATTCAATTATTGAAACAATCCGAGGCGGATCGCGAAATCCGTGGCGGATTGGGTACGGGGTTAGACTGATTTGATAGTCCGAGGTTAACATGTACGAGGTCAGTGGCGGATAGGATACAGACAGAATATGACAAAATAAAGTAATTCGTGACGGATTATCCAATCCGTAACGAATTGGATGAGTGTTTTTAATTTTCTTGAATGTTTTTAATTGGATGAGTGTTTTTAATGTTTTTAATTTTTACAGTCCCACTGAGTCTTGTGACCCACCCAAGACGACTACCGGATCTCCATCTCCATCTCCGTCTCCGTTAAGGTCCTAATAATAATTCAACTTTCTATTTACGATTCTCATAACCACTCTTCGTTCCATCAATTTTACACAACACATAAATAGGTAGGTTATTGGAATCTGTGCTTCTCTTCTTGATATTAACCAACAGATCGAGAGGATTATCTTCGAATTAAGCTCTTATATCAATGCAATGCAATGCAATGCAATGGTTTATCATATTAATTAGTTAGGTTATTTAACTTACTTCACTACATACATGATGATTATTAAGTATAACAAATTTAGGTCTCCATTTGGTCATAGGTCTCAGAAATTTAGGTAAAATATCAGTCCCCACCGATAGCTATATCACCGATTTTCCAGTCACTCTTAGTTGTAGTGTTTTATGTCTTAATAATAAGTTCCTACTTGCTTGCTACAATTGTTAGTGTTTTGTAAGTTGCTATAGCTTCATTTGTTAATCGTATTCTGGATTGTTAGTGTTAATTTGCTATATCAATTCTGCATGATATTAAATTACCGGTATCTCAAATAGTGATTGAAAGTAATACTTCATCATCATCATCATCATCATCATCATCATCGTACTCAGTATATCCCACCAATAGCAAAGCTATGGTAGGGTCTGAGGAGGGTAAGATGTAGAAACTGTATTATGTAAACTCGATACTCACTGGTTGTTCTTTTCTTTTCTTTTATTTTGAGTGTGCATCACCCAAACACGTTTCAGTTGTTTGTTTGTTTTATGAGAAAACTACAATAAATGGTATAGGCCAAGTGTTCGGTTATCTGTCAAGTGTCCAAAATATCAACTGTTGAACTAAATATTAATCTCGTGGGTGAATTTAGATACGCAAACAGATAAGACTTTTTCCATGAAGTGCACTTAGCATGAGACAAATGCAGGAAAAACAGACCATGGTTTTTGTTGATCTTTTACGATGTCATGAGTTGTATACAGTTTCTAGTATTGATATATGTGTTCATTGGTGGTGCTTTACTGTGGTCTGTATATAGGTTTGTTGATGAGATGTGCCTGATAAGCTGTATGCAGTTTCTAGTAGTTATATATGTGTGCATTGGTGGTGCTTTACTATGGTATATCGGTTGTTGACAGTGGCAACGATTGTTTTTCGTGTAGTATATATAATAAGATGAGCCCGACAACAAAGTGTGAACTCTTAAACTATAGTTGAGGAATACAACTTTCATGACTATTAAGGAAATACTGATAATACGGGTGACCCCAGTCGCTTTCAGGGTCCTCATTATGCACAGTCTGCTAAACGGTTTCCTGTATTCATGTTGTCCCCATTATAAACAGGTTAGCAGACTATGTATAATGTGGAGCTCTGAAGGAGACAAGGGCCAGCTGTGTTATGTGTATTTCCATTAGTCAAAGTTGGATTGTGACCTTTAAAGTATATTCTCAGCAAAAGTTTGAGAGTTTACACTTTGTTGTCAGGCTCATCTTATTATATACTGTAAATCATACGCTATTATTATCAACAGACCTATATACCATAGCAAAGCATCACTGCTAGTAACTGTAAAATGGAAATGTTGCAATTTCTTGTGGTTGAGGGAGTAGTATTCTATTTTATTACAATTCCAGTTGGAAATAATCCACTTCATAGATTTTGCTAATCATTTCATTGCGTATTGTACATATTTTCAGTCAACTCTTTAGTTTGACTAAATGTTACCCAACGTCTTTTTAGGTCATAGTCCATATATCAGATAGTCTTCAAATGGGGCGCTTAAAGATACAACCTGGAATCAATGCAATTGAAGAAGAACCAGAAGAAAATGAGAACACCATTTCTGATAATAAAGCTGCTTTAGGATGCATGATTAACTCAGAAATTGGTGCTGTGTTAGCTGTCATGAGAAGAAATGTAAGATGGGGAGGTCGTTACATGTCGGGTGATGATCAGCTAGAACACACCCTCATTCAATCTCTCAAAGCATTAAGAAAACAAACACTTTCATGGCAGCATCCATTGCATACTGTAAATCCAACCATTTATCTACAACCATTTTTAGATGTGATCCAATCTGATGAAACTGGTGCACCAATAACAGGTGTCGCATTGTCATCCGTTTATAAGATCTTAACCCTTGATGTGTTTGATCTGAAAACCATTAATGTTGAGGATGCAATGCAGATAGTAGTCGATGCTGTCACAAGCTGCAGGTTTGAGGTAACCGATCCGGTTTCTGAAGAAGTAGTTTTAATGAAGATCCTACAAGTTTTACTTGCTTGCATGAAAAGTAAAGCTTCGGTTATGTTGAGCAACCAACACGTTTGTACCATATTCAACACGTGTTTCCGTGTCGTTCATCAAGCAGGCACAAAAGGTGAGCTGTTGCAGCGAATGGCCCGCCATACGATGCATGAACTCGTGAGGTGTATCTTTTCACATCTTCCTGATACTGTTTCAGATGATTTGAGTGTGATGACTGAACCATGCGGGGTGCCTTGTATGGTACAAATATTTCAATTTTTATGTCAGTTATTAAACTCGGTTGACCACATGGCGGCAAGTCAAAGATCAAATGCTATAGATTTTGATGAAGACGTGCCTCCTTTTGCTTTAGGTTTAATCAATTCAGCAATTGAGTTAGGTGGGCCCGCTATACGCCTTCTCCCTGGATTATTAACCCTAGTTAAAGACAATCTGTTTCATAATCTGATGCAATTTGGATTATCACCGAGCCCGTTAATTCTTTCAATGACATGCAGCATTGTGTTAAACCTATATCAACATTTGCGAACCGAACTCAAACTACAACTTGAAGCTTTCTTTTCGTGTGTGATTTTAAGGCTCGCACAGAGCAAATATGGAGCTTCTTATCAACAGCAAGAAGTTGCTATGGAGGCGCTTATTGACTTTTGTAGAGTCAACTCTTTCATGGTCGAGATGTACGCCAATCTAGATTGTGATATCACATGCAGCAATATATTTGAAGAACTTGCTAGCTTGTTGTCTCGAAGTGCATTCCCGGTAAACTGCCCATTATCCGCGTCACATATTCTCGCGTTAGACGGTTTAATCGCTGTAGTTAAGGGTATGGCCGAGAGAATAACCAACGCGCCTGTTAGTTCCGAGTTAGTTCCAGTTAACCTTGACGAGTATACGCCTTTTTGGATGGTGAAATGTGATGATTACAGTGATCCCAATAAGTGGGTCCCGTTTGTACGCCGGAGAAAATATATAAAAAAGAGGCTAATGATCGGAGCTGATCATTTTAACAGAGACCCAAAAAAAGGGCTGGAGTTTCTTCAAGGGACGCATCTTTTACCAGGAAAACTCGATCCCAAAAGTGTGGCTTGTTTTTTCAGGTACACTGGTGGTTTAGATAAGAATCTTGTTGGCGACTTTTTGGGTAATCATGATGAGTTTTGCGTCCAAGTTCTTCATGAATTTGCTCAAACTTTTGATTTTCAAGATATGAATTTGGATACCGCGTTGAGACTGTTTCTAGAGACGTTTAGGCTACCGGGAGAATCTCAAAAGATTCAAAGAGTGTTGGAGGCATTTTCTGAAAGATATTATGAGCAATCGCCTCAGATTCTTGCTAACAAAGATGCTGCACTTTTGTTATCTTATTCCATTATTCTGCTCAACACAGATCAGCATAATGTTCAAGTTAAGAAAAAGATGACAGAAGAGGATTTTATTAAAAATAACCGTCATATTAACGGTGGAAACGATCTTCCTCGCGAATTCTTGTCCGAGCTCTATGATTCAATAAGCAAAAACGAGATACGAACGATTCCTGACCAAAGTGCAGCTTTCCCTGAAATGAATCCGAGCCGTTGGATCGATTTGATGCACATGTCAAAGAAAAGTGCTCCGTTTATTGTGTCGGATTCTAAGAGTCATCTTGACCGTGATATGTTTGCTATAATGTCTGGCCCCACGATTGCTGCTATATCTGTTGTGTTTGACCATGCTGAGGTAGAAGATGTGTTTCAAACTTGTATTGATGGGTTCTTGGCGGTTGCCAAGATTTCTGCGTGCCATCATCTTGAAGATGTTTTGGATGATTTGGTTGTTTCTCTATGCAATTTTACTACACTTTTGAACGCCTCGTCTGCTGAGGAACCGGTTTTAGCTTTTGGTGATGATCCAAAAGCCCGGATGGCGACTGTAACGGTTTTCACCATCGCTAATAGGTTAACATGATTTCCTTATGTTTTCTCTTTATGTTCCTATGAGATAATAGATAGGGCAACGTGGACAGGTTGTTCAAAGCTGGCCATTCTTCAATGCGGGTTGAAAAGGCCCGATTGATTCGCAAACACTTTTATGCTCTTTTTTAGTTTTTAATAAATAGTAAGAGACAATATTTTTTATATTATAATCTGACTTTTTGAATAAAACAATTTAGACAGCTGCTTACATTAAAAACAGACTAGGGTGACTTGCAAAGCATTGGACCCGTTAACCACTCTCGTTTTGAAATAACACACGACTAGGGGTGTAATCAAGCTGAGCCCGTGCTTGACTAGGCTCCAGCACGGCTCATTCAACTTATGGAGCTCGAGCTCTATTTCTAAAGCTGAAGTTCGGCTCTTTTATTATTTAGTAGTTAATTATATAGTTTTTCTATATAAGATAATATAAATATTTTTAGTTATTTTTATCATGATTTTATATAGAATAATTGTTGTATAAATATATATTTAATACATTAAATATCAGTTATATAAATAAAAGACTTGTTTAAGCTCGCGAGCCGGCTTGAGCTTGATAAATGAATCGCGGGCTCTTGTGCTTGTTTATTAAGCAAGTTTATTTTTAGGCTCGACCTGAGGCTCGTTTAAGCTTTGGCTGGATTCAAGGTTTTGGCGAGCCACAATCTCGAATAGCTCACGAGCCCTCGGTTACACCCCTAAATAGTAAATATGACCCATCCATAAGTAGATAGATGGAAATATCAACACCAAATAATGATAATATCACTTGCTAAAGATGTAACTGTCAAATTATAAACAGTTACGGTGACTTCATCCGTGCGGGGTGGAGAAACATTCTTGATTGCACTTTAAAGCTTCACAAGCTCGGCCTCCTTCCCGCACGAGTTGCTAGTGATGCAGTCGATGACTCAGAGCTTTTATCCGAACCCGGTCATGGTAAACCTTTAACAAACTCCTTATCCAATACCCACATGCCAGCTGTCAGCACCCCAAGAAGATCATCCGGGCTAATGGGCCGGTTCAGCCAACTCCTGTCTCTTGAAACTGATGAACCACGCCTCAAACCCACCGAGCAACAGCTGGCCGCTCACCAACGCACGCTTCAAACAATCCAAAAATGTCATATCGACAGTATTTTTACCGAGAGCAAGTTTCTTCAAGCGGACTCATTAATACACCTCGCGCGGGCCCTCGTGTGGGTATTGGGCTGGGCCCAGAAGGGTAATGGCTCACCAGAAGATGAAGATACTGCGGTTTTCTGCTTAGAATTATTAATTGCAATCACATTAAACAACCGGGACAGAATCGTAATTCTTTGGCAGGGTGTTTATGAACACATCGCGAATATTATTCACACGACTGCAATGCCATGTGCACTTATTGAAAAAGCGGTTTTTGGACTTTTAAGAATATGTCAACGGCTTCTTCCTTATAAAGAGAATCTAGCAGATGATCTTTTGAGGTCACTTCAACTTGTTTTGAAACTTGATGCGCGCGTGGCAGATGCGTATTGTGAGCAGATAATACAAGAAGTGAGCCGGTTAGTGAAGGCAAACGCTTCTCACATTCGGTCCCAAATCGGGTGGAGGACGATTACGTCTTTGATTTCCAACACTGCGCGCGACCCAGAAGCTTCTGAAGTTGGATTTGATGCACTTGTGTTTATCATGTCGGATGGGGCCAACTTAATGCTGATCAACTTCACCGCGTGTGTCGATGCAGCACGACAATTTGCCGAGTCACGTGTTCAAGCTGACCGGTCAGTTCGTGCACTCGACCTTATGTCGGGGTCCATAACCTGCCTAGCTCAGTGGGCCCATGAGGCCCGGGAAGCATCAGGAGAAACCGAGGCTGCAAAAACGTGTCAAGATATTGGTGAAATGTGGTTGAGACTTGTGCAAGGTTTAAGAAACGTTTGTTTGGATCAACGAGAAGATGTTAGGAACCACGCGCTTTCATCGTTACAAATGTGTTTGACCGGGGTTGACCAGGTCAACATCCAGAACGGGCTTTGGTTACAGTGTTTTGATATGGTCATCTTTACGGTTCTTGATGACTTACTAGAATTCTCACAAGGCCACTCTCAAAAAGAGTTTAGAAACATGGAAGGAACCCTCATTTTGGCAATAAAGCTTCTTTCGAAAGTGTTTTTACATCTCGTTACCGAGCTTTCACAAGTAACTACTTTTTGCAAACTATGGCTGGGTGTTCTTAATAGGATGGAGAAGTATATGAAAGTCAAAGTCAAAGTCAAAGGTAAGAAGAACGAGAAGCTTCTTGAACTTGTCCCCGAGCTGTTAAAGAACATTTTAATTGTTATGAAGAACAAAGGCGTGTTGGTTCAAAGAACTGCCCTCGGTGGAGATAGCTTATGGGAACTCACTTGGCTTCATGTAAATAATATTTCTCCGTTGATCCAGTCAGAGGTTTTCCCGGATCTTTCTAATGAAAATGGACAAGAAACAACCTGATGAATTGAATCGAGCATTTTGATTGTTATTATTATTGTTATAGTTTTATGTTTTCCGGTCTATATGTATGTATGTATGGAACTCGGTTGCCTGGTTTTTAAAAAGCGCGGTCTCGGGCCTGAGCAGGCTCAGATGAAGTAGTTTAGTCTGGTTTGCTTTTACTTTATTTTAGTTTTGGCGTTTAGTGAGGTTGAGGTTTTAACTAAGATTGAGGTAATTAGGTTTAGTGGTTTGATTTATGTTATGTTCATTATAACTAGATTGAAAGCAGTTAATTACCATGAGACAAAGGGAGATTTGAGGTTTGAAGCCATGGTGTTTATGAGAGTAAAAAGCGTGTAGCAGTAAAAAATTTCTAATATATGTACTTGATTGTAGTTGCAGGAATGAAATGTTGTTTTCAGACTCGGGGGGGGGGGGGGGGGGGGGGTTACCTAGTCTTTACACTGTTATGCATGATGTGGGTATTTTTGGAAGTGACTGTTGTAAAATTTGATATGTAATGTTAAATAATTTGCATTTGTGGGTAAGCCATTACATTGGTTTATGTGTGATGTCACTAGCTTGATTTGTAGGTTGTCTTGAAACACTCCATCTTGAAATAGGAGTTCGTAGCGTAGTTACTAAATCGAAGACTTGCAGATGCATGTGAAAGATCGACATATGGCAGGACGTTGATAACCAAATGTCTACCAAACAAAAGGAATAAATATGTTAGTCATGATATCAAAACAGATTGGATCTCAATGATATGTCCGGATGCAAGAACCGTCGTGGCAGGGACACAAAAGAGAACTATGTCGCATGAGAAATGGCACCGACAAACAATAAATGTAAAGGTCTCATGGTTCTGCAAATAACTGCAATATCCACAAGATAAAAGGCCCGTTATCTACTGCTTCGGCGGTGAAAGCTCATAATGAATAACGTAAAGTGAACTCTTAAAAGGTATTTACGCCTCTCTTTCTAGCGAGAAACATTCGATTTACTCTCAATTTAATTTGGCCACAACAGCGAACATAATATAACGAAAGGAACATAACAGCAAATAAGACTAAAGAGTGCACACATAACTTTTAAAGCGTTCTGAATATATACCAAGTCATATATTTTGTCGTCCAACTTTACACAAAAAAATAGATGCAACATTTCACCAAACCTTACTGTGCTCAATTTTCAGTGGACCTGGATTTATCCTCAAACTCATTTTCGAAAGGCATTTTTTAGATACACCCCATGGTGTTTCCTAAACACCCTCCCATTAAGCCGCGGATCGGGCGATAAGCCGCTTAAGGGTCGGGTGTTTTGGAAAGTTGTGTTTTTTTGTCATTTTGCTGTTTATTTTTTTTGTTTTATTATGTTTTTGTCCTTTTGTTGTCTTTTAATTTTATTTTGTTTCTTTTGTATTTTTTTGGCTCGGGTAACCTTTTTTTGATCGGTTTTGGAAGGTCATTTTGATCGGTTTTCGAAGGTCACAACCGGAAAAACAATTTTAAAATTAATAACGAACAAAATAACACGAACGACTTTTATATAATAATAATTAGTACATAACGACATATATTTGTTTTCTTTTTTTGTATGTCGGGTGTAACAGAATTTTTGTCTGTTTTAAACTAATAACGAAACAACAATTTTAAAATTGAAAACGAACAAAATAAGCATAACGCATAACCAGGTTTATAAAATAATAATAATTAATACATTACGAGTTCGAAAAAAAAAAACCAAACGAGTTCGGGGAAAAAGTAACAACATACAAAAAAGAAATCTAAAATGCGGCACCACCCGCGTCGTAATCGCTCCCCATATCGTCGAAACGTGGCGTTGGTACTGCGTACTGGGCTCCATGATGCTGGCAGACAAATAACCAACCATCCAGCTCACTTGACGCTCTAGTCTCTGTAGGCGGGAGTTAGTGGCCGCATCCAAACGCACGGCGCGATGTGTACGCGGAACGCGATGCGGGTGCTGATGCGGTGGCTGTTATGAACACGATAAATTAACGTTAACAAGATACAAAAAAAATCAAACGATAAAATATAACGTACCTGATCACCGTCCTCCATGTCCTCATCACTGTCAACCTCGGCGCCCTGAATATCCACCTTCGGCTCCTCGATTGGCGGAGGCTCAACAAGTGAGACCTCTACGTATGGGCCAGAATTGAAATTAGTGACTAGGTGATACTGGCGCCCAATCTTCTTGACGATTTGCATGCCCTGTGCCCGTCCACTGTCAAGCTCTCGCGGCAGAATCGGAGGCTTAATGGGTTGGTCATCCAGTAGGTGCCCGTAGCCCAAATGCGAGTAAATGGCGAAGTAGTCGCCGAGACAGCGAGCTAAGTAGCAGTGTCTCCCCGTAATCAACCATCGCAAAAAAAGAGGTCACGGAGGTTGCAGTGATCTGCCCCCCCCCCCCAGTGACGACCCTGTACGGTATGAGCAATAAGCCTGTGTAGGTACCTGTACAAAAAAAAACAATAAAATTTAATATTATTATATTATATTCTATTATATTATAATAGAATATAATATTATAACATAACATAACATAACATAACATAATATAATATAATACATATACGTGTACAAACCTGTGTAACGGGTCCCTGATGGCTGAGGCTTTGGCGTATGGCTTGTATTCTCCTAGGGGGGTAGTAGGCCAAGGTGTATTGCTAATCGCCGTCAAAAAACGTTTCAACACGTCATTTGGTGATTCGTGTATGCTCTGCGTGTAAACAGGGGCGGTTATATCCTCAATTGTGTACAAGCCCAGCGCCCTGGCAAACTCCTCCATCGACAGATAACGCCAAATCCCGAAAATACGGAACCGAACCTACACCTTACTGGTATCCGCACCCTCAACCAGCATCGGGACCTGCAAATCTCCCTCCGGGCGTGGTCTGAAACAATATTTACATTTTGGTTAAATCTACTTTATTTATAAGTTAATTGAAAAGGAAAAAAAATACCTGAAAACGAACGTAGAGTAAAACTCTAACGTGAGAGCCCGGTACGCTGGCTCCTCTGTGGTAAACAATCTCTCACACGGTGTATCCGTCCCAACAATTCTTTCTATCCTGTCTTTTGTTCGAACCATATTTATAAACTCCCTAGACAAGGTCGAGGAAGGTTATGGCTCCATTTTCCGAAGCTGCGTAAACCGGATTTGATAATCGGACTGTGGGTCAAACCTCAAATGCTCGTAATCATCAAGTACTTCGTCCCCAAAAATGTATGTATCCGCCATCTATGTTTAACACATAAATATAACCTGTTATTGTCAAACCCGTAAGCCAAACCCGTTTCCTTGTCAAACCCGTAACCCAAAACCCGTTTCATCATCAAACCCGCCCGTAAGCCAAACCCGTTTTCTAACCATCCCGTAACCCAAACCTGTTTCACTAACAAACCCGTAAGCCTAACCCGTTTTCTAACCATCCCGTAAGCCAAACCTGTTTCACTAACAAACCCGTAACCCAAACCCGTTTTCTAACCAACCCGTAACCCAAACCCGTTTCCGGGTCAAACCCGGAACCCAAACCCGTTTATCATCAAACCCGTAACCCAAACCCGTTTCCGGGTGAAACCCGTAACCCAAACCCGTTTATCATCATACTCGTAATCCAAACCCGTTTCCGGGTGAAACCCGTAACCCAAACCCGTTTATCATCATACCCGTAACCCAAACCCGTTTTCTAACCAACCCGAAACCCAAACTCGTTTCTAACCAACCCGTAACCCAAACCCGTTTCCGGGTCAAACCCGTAACCCAAACCCGTTTATCATCAAACCCGTAACCCAAACCCGTTTATCATCATACTCGTAACCCCAAACCCGATTTCTATCCATCCCTTAAACCAAACCCTTAAATCAACCAGTTTGATTAACAAACCCGTAAACCCTTAATCTAAATGAACACCTATATCAAAATAGAGTAAAACAGAAGTATCATAGTTACCTTATTGTTGCCGGGTCGGAGTTGGTGTTGTTAAAGACAGAAGAAGTTCGGGACTATTGGGGGACGGCGATTGAGGGTTTTTGTGAGAAATATGGTGTTGTTTGAGATTGAATGTGAAAATTGATGGTGGGCGGCGGGTTAGGGTTGTGTTTAACCTTGATTAGCGGCTTATCGCTCAATCCGCTGCTTAGTAGTATTTTTTTTTAATTTAAGTATCTAAGGTATAAATAAATTTTATATAAAATAATTTTATATTTTTATAATATATAAACGGAATTATACTAATAAAAATACAAATTTGATATGGAAGCAATACTAAATTACAAATTTGAATATATAAACGAATTGAAACTAATAACAATTAACAACACAAATTTGATATTAAACCAATAACAAATTACAAATTTGAATAAATACAACAAAAGGCACTGGATATTAAATCAAATTCTATACAGAGACTAATTTCTAAGATCATCTTCTGATAAGCACTCCCAAAATAGCATCAACACAACAGTTTTTTGCAGTGGCCCTCCACTCACCGGCAAGCAAGTCACCGGAATCCGTGTCGGCCCACGGCTACAGGTTTGCCCCACTAGAAATGGGGAATAATCAATCATTACGCCTGGGTATCTTGAGTAAAGGACACTGTTGGGATTTATGAGGGGGGACTACTAAAGTGTTCCGCCATCTCTCGATTGCTGCACTGGTAGCACATAAGGTCAAAATAGCATCTACACAGTCACCACTATTATTTTTAAAATATATGTAAACAACCGAATGCAAAAAAACAAGGTTGAAAAATATATATTTTTAAAATCTATTTTATATATATTATTAATGTATATATATATTTAAAATCTATTTTATATATATTATTAATAAATATATAATTATATATATATTTTTAAAATCTTTTTTATGTATATTACTAATAAATATATAATTTTAAAATCTATTTTTTATATATTATTAATAAATATATATTTTTATATATATTTTTAAAATCTATTTTATATATGCTTTTAAAATCTATTATATATATATTATTGTTATTTTGTAATAATAACGGACACCAAAATAACATTCACACAGCCACCACTATTTCTGAACGGAATTATTATGGTTGTGTAGATGCTATTTTCGGACCCCGTCGTCATTATTTTCTGGTGGTGGTGGTGGTTTTGGTGGTATAATCTGGGGGATGTTTTGAGTGAAAGGTTGAGCGTTTATTTTGATTTTGGCGATTTGAACGGTTAGAACCCGTGAGTATTTAACATCTTCAAAAAATAAAGTCGATAAGCCGCGGATCGACCACTAAGCCGCGGATCCGATTTACAGCAGAATCCGCCGCAGATCGACCCCTAAGCGGCGGATTCGATCTACTTTTTGAAGATATTTATTAATATTTTAATATTTCTGGTACTTTTTTATATTTTAAAAAAAAATATATATTTTAACATGATATATTTAATTATTTAAAAAATATATGTTATCGAAAGAATTTTTTTAAATATCATTTCTTATAGTTTTGAAATAATTTTTTATCATGTTTTATATTTTTAAATATCGAAATTAAAACTTGTTAAAAATATATTATTTTAAAGTTATATATGTATCATGTTTTATTTTTTTAAATAAACATATTATCAGATATATTTGTTTAAAAAATATATTATTTTTAAGTATTTATCATGTTTTATTTTTATAAATAAACATATTATTTTTAAGTTTTTATATTGTTTTATTATTTTAATATTACTGGTACTATTTTAAACTAATAACAATATATTTTAATATTATTTTAATATTACTCCCACTAAAAATGGATTTAAACTAATAACAACACAAATCTTTTAAACTAAATATCATTTTTAAATAATTTTTTATCATGTTTTATTTTTTTAAAAATTGAAAATCTTAAATATCATTTCTTATATTTTTAAATAATTTTTTATCATGTTTTATTTTTTTAAACAAATATATTATCAAATATATTTGATTAAAAAATATATTATCTTTAAATTATACATTTTATCAAGTTATTTGTATTAAAATTTGATGATAACACAAACATTTTATTCTTAATTATTCATAATAATACAAAATATTTTATTGATTCATCTTAAATAAACTGCCTCTTCAGTTTGCACTCGCCAAGTTTCCCTTATTCGCATATACTCTTTTATACGATCTTCGTACAAAGACCTCCATTCGTGCGCCGCTTCATTAGCGTATCCTTCCCATTGACGTGCCGGTAGCGGCACGGGGAAATTCCCTTCTAATTGTATGTTGAGCCAATGATTATCCGCCACATTTAAGACTCCTATTACCGGGATCTGAGATAGTGGTTCCGGACCCATTCTTATTGGGAAGTAACTCTCACTGGAGGTCAGATGGATATTGATTAAAACACAGTCATACGTCTGAGCCACTACGTGTCCGTGCCCTGGTAACTTATCTTTTGCTGGAATAAAGCAGACGTTGAGTAGTCCAGCGAATCACGAACCGTGTCATAATTACCGTTTATCTCGTAGTTCAACCTGTGCGCCCACCACAATTTGTTAGTGTCCATCTCATTCCTCATGCTTGCTCTGACCTCCTTCCAGTTCATTTGACGCATGCCTAAGCCGACTGCGATTGCTCTGAAACCGCAATTACCATCTGGCTTTACATCTTTTATACCTGAAATGAATGGGTATGCCTAGGTGGGAATGAGGTGCCTATAACTTTCTATGATTGGGACCCCCTTTGGGTCACGCAGTAATGGAAAACCGAGGTCGGTTGGAGTCTCTTGCTTTTTAGATGAGCGTTTCGGTGGTTTAGGTATCTTAAACCGGGCCTGAGACTGAGACTGTTAACGCGATAACGAATGGGTGGGGGCTTCGGGTGTTGGTTCCCGTGACAGAGAGGGGGCATAGGAGCTGTGTCTGTGGGGATCAAAAGACATGGAGGGGGCGTAGGAGCTGTGTATGTGGGGATCAAATGACGGGGAGGGGGCGTAGGAGCTGTGTCTGTGGGGATCAGTTGACGGGGACGGGGAGTACGAGCTCTGTCTAGGGGTATCTCTTTTCTTGGCTTGTTGGTTTAGATTTGAACGCCCCCTATGGTCCTCTTGTTTCTCAGGCTACTCCTTGTTTGATTTCCCAGGAAGAACATACATTATCTTTGATAATAGACTTTTTTTTTGCATTCTGTTGTTTAGTCCTAGAACTTGTTTTTTCACATCTTCCAGTTCCGCTTCATAGTCTGGTTCTTCGTGTCCAACAAACGCCGGACTGAAATCGAGCTTCCTCCAAAAGGGGCCTATGTCTTTTAATGGAACGCGTATATTGTTAATAGTGTACCAGTTAAGCTTACAAGCACACGACAAGCCCCATGATGTTTGTAACCGGTGGTCGCACTCCGCCCCCCGTATCTTGCAATGTGTCAAGCAAGGTCAGCTCTTTGTCAAGTTTAGCGATAGCAAAAAGTGACACCCTGTTATGTAGCTTGTCAAACAAAGTCAACTTATGGTACTTCTTGATCCTAACACGAGAGTCTTCAAGGGTCGCACTGATATCTTCCATTTGGGAATTCACGACTTCAAGGGCAAACGCCGCAATAGAGTCTAGCGAATTGTTTGAACCCGGAAGGTATCTCTTCAAGTTCGCATGCTGGCCCTCTACTCTGTTTGTTGTATGCTCGCCGAAGTTTAGTCGGTCATCAATCCAGCACGACACCAACTTCTCTTTGTAGGGTACCAACCAGTTGTCGCGAATATAATACCAAGCCTCTACAAACAAATAATAAAAAAATAAACAATTTAGGCAATGTACAACTAGAATCTAAAATCATGTGTACATAAAGGACAAAGACTTACCACGTCTGTCGCGTCCAGCTAACGCTGCTTCCATTTGACCGCAGTTGTAGTCGTACATAGATTTTGTTGGCGACTCATACAGTACTTTCCACCAGTAATTGAATGATTTAAAGATATCTGTCTGAAAAGGACTCTTATGTTTTCTGTGTATGTTCTACATGATGTGCCACCTACAAAGGTTTTTGGTAGCATTGGGAAAGACTGTTTCACAGGCATTCATCAAGGCTTGGTCCTTGTCAGTCAGGATGACACGCGGCTCCCTACAATCGACGAGCATGTCTTTAAGGCGTTCCAGGCCCATGTGAAGTTACACTCTTGCTCCCTAAAGATAACTGCGTGCGTAATACAAAAAGACTTTGATGTCGACGTCACACCAAAAAACTGAACGAACGGCCACTTGTACATGTTGGTTTTGTACGTCGTGTCAATCAACAACAAATCTGGGAACGCACGCCACATGGTATGCGACTTCTCGTGACAAAAGAAAACATTCTCCGTCCTATTGGTGGAAGGATTCTCCCATGTGTAAAAGGTAAACCCATGGGTTTGAAGAAAGTTTTTAAGTACCTACGTTGGGTTTAACAAAAAATTAATAAATATTACAAATATTCTTATTAAACATCATTATTATAATTAAATGATATTATAAATAATTTTCTTATTAAATCTTACAGAATATATATATATTTTATATATGGTAAAACAAAATAATATATATTCTAAATAATATATATTAAAAAGACATTTACAAAATAATAATATTATGAAAACAAGTACCTGTATGGGGTTTCACCAATTTTATCTTGGTCATCAATAAGTTTCACGACGTTGTATATATCCCTAGTAATACATTTGTTACCGGGAAACCTTTTCTTTATGGCTGACTTAATTTGAGCAGCCCTCAGACCCTGCCTATGCAACGCCGCAACCATATCAATTTCCTCGTCGGTCAGTTTCCTTAGTGCCGGGTGCCCCTCCTCAAACAAAACAGGTTCGTGGTTGTGCGTCTCGTTGACAACCTCTAGCTTCCAACAACCACCTGGCGCGTGGTACCTCCCGACAAGTTTAAATGGACAACCCCTTTTAATACTCCCGGTATACCTCACCGTTCCCTTGAGTTTTGGTTCCCCACCTCGATTGCATACAAGTTCAACACTTCTCTCCCTTGAACGTTGCACTGAGATAACACAACCATGCTCACGTCCTGTCTTCTTAACCCAATCCACCAACTCAGCAACAGAATCAAAATACTGATATCAAATAATGTAAATAAAGTAATATTTATTAACGTGTTGAAAAAGAATAATAATAATTTTTTTTTAAAAAGGTCATACATTATTAGTTACATAAGAAAATGTCGTCTCCCGTATGTAACGATCACCATCATCATCATCATCATCATCATCATCATCATCATCATCATCATCATCATCATCATCAACATCAACATCGCCTCCTTCGCCGTGAGCCTCTTGAATGCCATCAACGACGTTGCTCGTGACTGGTCTTGCCATGTATGGTTGCTCTCCTAAAGGTAACTGGTACGAATTATGGGTTTCGTAATACGGACTGTCTACATGTAACTGCTGCGAAGACTGACCATAAGACTTATCGACTCTGGCCTCATAAGTATTCGACGATGTCCTGTTATCCTCCGGCCACGAAGGGTGACTACCTCCGTATATGATATACGCCTGATAAAAAATATTTGGCAAGATAACGTATAATATTTAAAAAATAACTAAAACGCTGTTGTACTGTATAAACACACTAAATAACTTTGTCAGGATTTGGTAAGTCGTAATGCTCGATATTTCCATACCCCGGCTCATGGTTCAAGTCGGGAAGTTCATTCAAATCTGGCAAGCCCGACTGCTCCGGCTGATCGTTGTATGCGTAGCCCGACTGCTCGTCGTTCCCGTCACCAAACAAAATATCATATAAGTCCATTATATTTTAGCAAACACAAAACACAAATACTTTCTATATTTTCACAACAAATATTTTCACAACTAAGAAAAAGAAGGGTCGATGATATATGTAGAGAAAGGGAGACGGATGTGCCAAAATTAAATTATTGCCTTGATCAGCGGCGGATCGATCGATCCTCGGCGTATTAGGTACGATTTATGACGGATTTGATCTGCCGATGTTGACTTGTACTCGATAAGCGGCGGATCGACCACTAAGCCGCGTATTTGGTACAAACATAATAAGACAAAAGCTGTTGACATAATAGGACAAAAGAGGGTGATCCTCGGCGGATCGAGCGATAAGCCGCGTAGTGGGTGGGTGTTTTCATTTTTGGGTGGTGTTTCTAGTAGGACCCTTTCGAAAAGCTAGTTTTAGATTTTTTAAAAATACCCCTCAACAAAACAACAAATATTTTGTTCGGTTAATCGAGTTGTTCACATGTCACAGGTCAACGGGTAAGGGTTATGGAGAGCCGAACTCATGGGTTTACTTGAATACATACATTAGCAAGCAAATACTTGTTACGTTGCATTTGCATGGACTTGGCCTTTTAATTTGTTTAAGGTCTCGCGATTATTTAGGAAGAATTTGTTGAATAGCTGTCTACACGTGCATTTGTTTAGTCTACCTTTTCTTTTAAGATAAAGAATATGTTTTTTTATTTATTACTAGGTTATAGACCCGTATACAATACGGGGTTGTGTATAAGAAAGCTAAACTAAACATCATGAATTATGTTTAACGTGGATTCACAAAAGCAGATAATCAAATAACATGATTGAATAACTAAAAGTTAGGATATACAAATAAAAACCACTTGATAATGTGGACCAAGAAATTATTGTAGTTCAATTCACCCCTTGTTAATTTCCTCTCTAACATTGCTCATTCGCTTGCTGTAAAAAAATTACCGACTTCATTAAAAGAAACAAACGCAATGAAATCATTCATGTAACAATCTAGATAAATACATCTGATATCTAACATTCCAAGTGTAAGATCATATTCATTAGGCCCTTTTCAATATCTTCAAAATAGATTTCATATATACTTAAACCTATGTTCAACATTCCATCTGGATGAATTCTACTTAAGTGAGATCTTGTGGCTGCACATGCAATTCTATGTATTATTCCACTTAAAATACAACATTCAAAGTAAATGAGAACTAAATACAGTCCGGGTTTTCAAAACTAATATCATTCACTTAAATTGTAGTTTTAATGCATAAAACCTCTCGTCCTACATTATTTAATTTAAAAAAAAACAAACTATTATTAAAAGGGATATTGGTTTTTTATACTCCCAACTTTCCCTCATTGGTAGATAACACTCCCAACTTTCGATTTGTCACCCACCACTCCCAACTTTCACCCTATTTTCCTTACCACTCCCCGTCTAAATGAACACTAACCTCGTTAATGTTTTGGACTAAAAATGTCATTCAAATTATTTGAGGGGGTAAAACAGAAATTTTATTTTTAACACACAACCTCCATTTCTGGTGACCTCGTTTTTCCTGCGACCTCTTTTTTTCCGGCGAAATTGAGTTTTCCGACTATCTCGTCTTCAGAAAATGAAGATGGCTCATAGGTGTAAAAAGGTGATGGATATCATGAAGATTGTGCACCAGTGGATATATGATGGATATATGATGAAGATGGTGCTCGCCGGAAACCTGCAACTCGATTTTCCGGCACGCAGGCGATCCCGGAGGGTGGCTGGGTGAGACATTGGTGGTGGCGGGGGGCGTGGGTTGCGGTTTTGGGGCGGTGGGCGGTGAAATGATAGATATGGTGTTCGCCCGAAACCTGCAACTCGCCGGAAAACTCAAATTCATATGTGAAGCTCGGTGAAATGATGGATATGGTGTTCTGAAAGACGAGATAGCCGGAAAACTCAATTCTCCGGAAAAAATGAGGTCGCCGGAAAAACGAGGTCACCGGAAATAGAGGTTGTGTGTTAAAAATAAAATTTCCTTTTTACCCCCTCAACTAATTTGAATGACATTTTTAGTCCAAAACATTAACGAGGTTAGTGTTCATTTAGACGGTGAGTGATACAGGAAAATAGGGTGAAAGTTGGGAGTGGTGGGTGACAAATCAAAAGTTGGGAGTGTTATCTACCAATGAGAAAAAGTTGTGAGTATTAAAAACCAATTGTTTTGTGTTAACCGAACCCATTTGTAACAATTAACTAGACCCACCAATTTGTAACATCTCAAGTATCTAGAAATACTTCATGATTTACAAGTTACTTGGCAAAGATTAGGACTGAGCATCGAACTAAGCCAATCCACCTTAAGGTTGAATTATTATCCCGTCAAGTGTTTTGAGTATACTTGATTAAAACCGAGTCAGCTCAGGTTAGCTTGATTCGGCACAATTTAACCAACAACCAAAGAGCCATATTCGAAAATTAACTTAGGCAAATGACTTAATAAGAAACTGACTATAGCCAAAGGGCCAAAATGCAAGTTATTACTTGTTAGTTCTTTACTTGGCCTTTTAAAGGGGAGATACAATCTCAAGTTTAGTGTTCTCACAGTCTCACAAATGTGGGACGGCTATATAAAATTTACATTTCTAAGTTCGGCTTAGGTTTTTAAGTGTTCTCACCAATTTCTCTCTGTTATTTTTTTTTGTTTCTAAGTCATTACTTGTTCTTTCAAAAGCTGTGGAATCAAGACTAAATTTGATAGCTTGACTGCTCGTCAAACATTCAATCCTCTAAATTCAAATAAACTTTTAAGAAATCCCCAAAATACCCCTAAACACGAATAATTTGGCTTTAACCCTTTTAGATTTTAGAATTGATCTTCATAAACTGCACGTCCAACAAATTTCTAATTATACCCTTTGTGCTCAAATTTTGACCCACAATCCATTCTTATCACGAAACCAAGACTTGAATCGTCATTGAAATGTTTAACCCAAAACCAACTTGAATAGAAATTGATCAGTCTAACCCATTTCCAGCCCTAACCAGCCAGTCATGTTCAATTTCATTATCCTAAAATACCGTTCACTTAATTTAAAAGTGTTCTGCAATACTTTTGACCCGTTTGAAAGAAGATTTGTGCCACACGCAAATTATAATGAATCTGTAATTGTAACCAAAATACCCACGTTAGGTAAATGACCTATAAATCAAAACGTGATTTTGTACCACTTTACCCATTTCATCCATTAGAGATAATATATATATATATATATATATATATATATAGTAAGTCGCCTACTGATATGGTTAAATGAAAAGGAAATCCTTGGATTACATGAAGCCTTTAATGGTCTAGCTGCAATAAAGTTCAATTTGTAAGATTTATTTATACACGAAAAAATTTAGAAGTAATGTTTGAAATATTGAAATTTTATTTATAGAAAAAAAAACCTTTTTTGTAAATCTCTGATAATCTGTTGTGGCATTAGCTGATTATTAGAAGTGTTTTGTCACCAGAATAAAGAAACGTGTTTTGTAAATTAGGGTTTAACCCTATAAAACTTATGTTTATATCAAAAGGGATTAAATTCCCGGTTTATCATAATAATAATTATGGTGTTTTTATAACTCTGATCATTTTTCCTAACTACGGTTTTGATGAAATATTTCGCTGCAACATAATTTAATAAAAACCGATACCACCAATCAATGTTCACGGCTTCCCACCCAGGGTATAGGGGTTGGGGGCTGTGACAATCAGTTCTAAAACTAACATATTTCTCCCTCCGTCCCATTATAGGTGTCCATATTTCCTTTTTTATTTGTCCCATTACAAGTGTCCACTTTCAAAATTAATTAGCCAATTTCCAAATTTACCCTTAAACACACACAACTAACATTAATAAACAATATTGATGGACCCAATTTTCAAGGGCATTATTGTCATTTGGTAAGAAAAAAAGTAAACATTCAATCCACCTTAAACTTTGTGTTTTTCAAACATGGAAACTTATAATGGGTTGGAGGGAGTATGTGATTACCGGTTTGTGCCAGCAATGAGTCGGGCGTGTTCGGCTGGTGTTTAATTTGGTTCAGGTCGGGTCTGGTCGGGATGGGTTCAGGTAAAAACAGGCTTCATGTTAAAACCTTGTTGGAACGGGTTTCGCATCAAAATGGGCTGTGTTAAAAAACGGTTTATTTGAAATTACTCTAAATTTCATCTTTGCTTCTTGATTTTTGTCACTGGTAACTGAAGAGGTATGTACCCGCCTCAACACCAAGCAAGGCGGGTCAACCCACAAGATAAAGACATTATGAAGGCACAAAGCCAAAACCCAGGCGCATCGCGCATACAAAACATGCTCAGGCATCATATGCTCGCGCATCACATATGCGCGCGGCGCATATCGCATGCTCTTGCACATCACATATGCTCGCGCGTCACATATGCGCGTGGCGCACCAGCGCGCGGCGCATATCACACGCTCGTGCATATCACACCTGCGCATGAAATATCTGCGCGTGAGAATAAAAAGAAGACTTCGCGCATTCTCAGGATGGGCGCATATCACACGTACACATAATCAACCTCGTCCTTATCCAAATCAGGATCAGGGCAACCTTGATTGTGCACGTCAGACACTCTTCTAGAAGGCATCTTTTTAAGGAGTAAGAATATGCTGATGTTGACAGCTACCAAATGAAAGGTCGACAACTCAGCATGACACATGTGCTACCACATGATTACAACCAACGAGAAAGCGCCAGGTGTCCCAGAGGACACGTGGCGCAGTGCGATTGGAGGAGGCCAACGAGGCTGAGCCCAGCCAGTGGAAACCCTAGCACTATAAATACAGCATCAACTCCACTTTGATGACACATTTCATTCACACTCAATCATTGACAGTTACAAGCAGTGATATCACATTCAATCATATTGAATTGTATTCACTCACAGTCAATTACAGAAAACACACAGTCACATAATCAAGAGTATTCAGCGATTCAGCAATACTCTTGAGATTTCACTGACTCACACTTTATTATCTTCTCCACAAAGATACTGATTCTCACGCCGGAGGGTTACCCCAAAGAGGACCCCTCTGTCCCTTTCTGAGGGGTAAGTAACGGCGCTGTTCATTTTGTAGGTGGAAGAACACGGATTCAAAGGAATCATCGGTGAAACAGTTTAATCATACCCGAGGAAAGTAGATCTGCTACCAGTGAGTAGATCCACGTTTCTTCATTGGCGCCATCCACTGTTACAAACGGCAATCAGATCTCATCCAGATCTACAAAAAAAAAAATCAATCACCATGGTTTCTGGAGTTCGTAACGTTGATCAAGCTCTGGAGGATATTGAACGTGAGGGTGTTAACGACGGACAGCAGGTTCTGAGGGTTCCGCGTGATTCTACGCGTACCACCAGCAACCGTCCCTTCGTCACAACCCCTCACGGCCAGACTGAAACTCCTCCAGACGATCACACGTTACAAAATATGGCCGGCGCGAAGCTGAAAGGACCAATGGGTCCAGAAGATGAAGCAAATGATCCGAATGAATGGCTCATAAACGAGCAGCGGCGTCTGATTGAAAAGTACAACGACATGGTCAAGCAGAAGAAGCTAGCCGACCAAGCACAAAGGCAAGCTTTTGATAAGCAGACTACAAAGAGGCCGCGCGCGCCGGAAGAGGGACATTCTGTTCACACTGCACACACTGAGTTCAGTGATGAAGAAGTGCATAGCATGAGGAAGACACGGGATACTCATGCAGGAGGCTCACAGCTTCGCGCGCCTGTGAACATGGCGCCTGGAGCCAGAGCAGATCTGGATCTGCACATGCCGTACAGCCCACCGATCAGAGGGCAAGTGGACGTAACCACGCCCTATAGACCAGCCATCCTGGTAAAACACTCAAAGTTTACTGCGCGCATCGCGCAGGCTCCCATCCAGCACAAGACAAAGATGCCAAGTGGTCTGGGCAAGTATGATGGCACAACAGATCCAGATGACTTTTTGCAAGGTTTCTATAACACGGGAAACCTAGAGAGCTGGACGATGCCAACATGGTGTCATATGTTTGCTCGCTGCCTCACAGGCGCAGCGCGGGTATGGTTCGAGAGCTTGCCGACAGGGCAAATTGATGGGTTCGAGGAACTATTAGAAAAGTTCCAAGCCCACTTCGTACAGCAGCGCAGGCACACGCGCGATCCTGATGACATCATGCACTGCATACGCAGGAATGATGAAACGATTGAAGATTACATCACTCGTTTCAATCAGGAATCCCTGGCAATCGGGGGCATAACTGAGCAGCTCCTGCGCGTGGCCTTTTTACAAGGCGCGCGCAGTGACCAACTCCGCCGGGCTCTTGTAAGCAAAGATGGTATGCCCACCACGTGGGCCAAGTTAATGGAGGCATCGCGAGTTTTCGCGAGAAATGAGAAACAGATTGCCCAAGATAGGGCAAGAGAAAGAGCGCATCAGGCAGAATCACCGCGCAGCAAAGATAAGAGGGCCAAACAGAACTCTGTATGGTCCAGGTTGCAGCCAACAAGTTTTTCTTCCGCGGAAAAACAAGCGCAACCAACCTCACCACAGCCCCAAAAAGAAGTTCGTAATCGCGGGGAGGGTGACAAGAGGGAGGGCGGCAGAGATCCTAGCAGACCTTTGCCAAGAATATGGACGCCCCTCACTAAAACACCTTCACAGGTGTTAAGTACTGAGAATGTCCAATTCAAGCCCCCCAAACAACTACACTACAAGGGACCGCAAAACAGTGGCAAATATTGTGAATTTCACAGGTCCCCGGGCCACAACACCGACGCATGCCATCATTTAAAGGATGCGATCGAGAAGGATGTAAAGTCGGGCAGGCTGGCTCACTTGGTAAAAAACCAAAGAATAGAAGATGAGCAACCGGAGGGAGCCTCTGCCAGCAAGAAGTACAAAAGAATCTGTGTGGCTGAGGGGGGACGACAAGGGCAGACGTCAAGAAAGAGAAGCGCGCAAATACACGGAGATTGGCGCGAGCAGCAAGTCATCTTCCCAAGAATCAGGGGAGGCCCTTCAATAAGCAGTCCTCTCGTCATTACCACACACATTGCTCATTACGAAGTGTCAAAGGTCCTGGTGGACACTGGAAGCGAATCTGACATTATGTATGAGCAGTGTTTCAGAAAGTTAGACCCGGCAGACCAAGCGCGGCTCGAAATTGTGAACGCACCAATCTGTGGTGTCTCAAATGAAATCATACATCCCCTAGGCCAGATTCAGTTTGAACTAACTATGGGGGATGATGAGCACAAGCGAGCCGAAGTTGTCAACTTCTTGGTCTTGCCCACCACGTCATGCCACAATATAGATCCTGGGTAGGGGAACGATTGCCCAATTTAATGCTGTACCGTCGCCAGCGCACGGCGCATTGGGGATCCCTACACCAACAGGCGTAGCATTTGTTTACCGCGATCATTTGTGCGCAGTGACAAGCACGCCGCGGGAAGGGAGAATGAAACTTACAATGGCTGACAATGCGCCAGAGAAGTGGATTTTAAACCCAAAATTCCCAGATCAAACGGTCACAATTGGCGCTACCATTTCAGACGAAACGAGATTGAGAATGAAAAAGTTGCTTACAAAATACACGTCGGTTTTCCGCGTGGCAACACTCTGATATGACGGGGGTCCCGCGAGACTTGGCGCAACATTCTCTAACACGTTTAAGTCGGTGGAGCCAATTGCACAGAAAAAGAGAATCATGGGGGATGAAAAGGCGAAGGCCATGAATGAGCAAGTGGAGGACCTGTTGCGCGCAAACATCATCCGCCCAATTCGATACCAGACATGGGTAGCCAATCCTGTGATGGTAAAGAAAAGCAACGGGTCATGGAGAATGTGTATTGACTTCAAGGACCTCAACAAAGCATGTCCGAAAGATTGTTACCCCCCCTCCCAAACATCGACGCAAAGGTGGACTCCGTGGCGCCATTCAAGCTCAAATGTTTCCTGGATGCCTACAAAGGCTATCACCAGATTCAAATGGCACCACAGGATGAAGACAAGACGGCCTTCAGAACCGACAAGGGTGTTTTTTGTTACACAAAAATGCCCTTTGGTTTAAAGAATGCGGGCGCAACCTATCAGAGACTTATGGATTCGGTTTTCAGTGAACAAATCGGAAGAAATCTAGAAGTCTACGTCGATGATTTGGTGATCAAGAGCAGGGAGGAGAGACAAATGCTCAAAGACATCGAGGAAACTCTTCAGCGCCTAACGGAGGTTAACATGAAGCTCAACCCGAGCAAATGTACTTTCGCGCAGAAGAGGGGAAATTTCTTGGTGTAATGGTCACTAAGGATGGTTTCAAGGTGAACCCTGAAAAGGTGGAAGCCATCCTTGACATGCCTTCACCATCCACCATGAAAGAGGTTCAGAAGCTGAATGGTAGATTGGTGTCAATCAACAGGTTCCTAGCGAACCACGCCAGCAAATCTACTCCATTCGTTAACACCTTGAGGAACTGTTTGAAGAAGAGCCAATTCAAGTGGACGCCTGAGGCTGAGCAAGCTTTCACTGAGATAAAAGAATGTCTCATTAATTTGCCAGCGCTCACAGCTCCACTTCCTGGCGAGACCCTTACATTGTACCTGTCAGCTGGAGACCGCGCGATCGGCGCAGTATTATTGGTGGATCGCAAGGGGATACAAACGCCGATATACTATGTGAGTCGGGTGCTCACAGACCCTGAGACGCGCTAATTCCATAATGGAAAAGTTAGTTTTGTCACTAACACACGCGTCGCGCAAGCTCCATAGATACTTCAATGGTCATCCTATTGAAGTTCTGACTGGTTACAACATCCAGCAAGTCTTGCGACGCCCCGCGCTCTCCGGAAGGCTGACAAAGTGGGCGCTGGAATTAGGTGAACACACGATCACTTATAAGCCCCGTCCAGCGATAAAGGGTCAAGTTTTGGCGGATTTCATCACGGAAATCCCAGACGGAAAGATTGAAGAAGCTCAGCGCGAGGTAGATCCTCCGCGAGCAAATGATGAAGAAGATGTTTGGAGGCTATTCACTGATGGAGCCTCCAACAGCGAAGGGTCCGGCGCAGGCCTCAAACTGATGGACCCTGATAATCGTGAATATACTTATGCTATCAGGTTGGACTTCAAGAGTACCAACAATGAGGCTGAGTATGAAGCCCTGCTGGCTGGTCTGCGCATCGCGCGCAAGTTTGGGGTTAAAAGACTAGAGGCGCATGTTGATTCTTACTTGGTAGCTGCTCAGGTCAACGGCCTATATGACGCCAAGGAGAACACAATGCCTCTGTATCTAGAGCAGGCAAAAAAGCTCGTTGAGCAGTTTGACTTCTTCAGAATCATACACATCTCGCGCAGCGAAAAACAAGTCCGCTGACGCGTTGAGTAAAATGGCATCAACTAATTTTGATCACTTTGGCAAAGATGTCAGGGTGGAGGTAATGAGCAGCCCGTCAGTGCAAACGCAATCGGTCCTTGTAATTCATACAACCCCTTCATCCTGGATAACTCCAATAACAGAATTCCTGATGAAGGGAAGTTACCGGACGATCGCGCACAGGCGACGAAAGATAAGACACAAGGCACAGAACTATGAATTACTTGATGGTACATTATATCGGCGCTCTTATCTTGGACCGCTCATGAAGTGCCTGGATTGCTGAAGAAGCAACCTATGTGATTAGGGAGATTCATGAAGGAATCTGTGGAATTCACGCTGGCCCGCGCATGGTGGTTGCCAAGGCGATGAGCTCAGGCTACTATTGGCCAGGCATGTACTTGGATGCGCTAAAAGAAATCCAAAAATGCAAGGCATGTCAGAGCTACGCGCCAAACACCATGCGTCCAAAGAACAACTTGATTCCAGTCACCTCCGCATCGGCCTTTCCACAATGGGCCATTGATATTGTAGGGCCCCTGCCGCAAGCGCAAGGGCGAGTGAAATTTTGGTAGTGGCGATAGGACTATTTCACAAAATGGGTTGAGGCCAAGCCACTAGCAAAAATCACAGCTGAGGCGATGAAGCAATTTATCTGGAGCCACATCATTTGCCGTTTTGGCCTTCCCATGGAAATTGTGAGCGACAATGGCAAACAATTCACTGACAGGAAGATATCAAGCTGGCTCAGAGAATTGCACATCAACCAAATCTTCACATCCGTCTACCACCCTCAGGGGAATGGTCAAGTGGAGCGCGCGAATCAAAGTTTGCTAAATGGGCTGAAGAAAAGGTTGGAGGGAGAATCCCATTCTTGGGTCGAAGAGTTACCTAATGTCCTGTGGGCGCACAGGACATTAAGCAAAACTAGCAATGGCGAATCCCCGTTCAGCCTAACCTATGGGACAGAGGCTATGATCCCAGCAGAAATTGGATGCCCATCCCATAGGGTACTCATGATGAGCAAAACTGATAACGAGCGCGAAAGAAGATTGGACCTTAACTTGCTTGAAGGGCGCAGAGAAGCGGCTATCATTAATGAAGCCAGATACAAGAAAAAGCTGGAAAAATATTATAATCAGCGCGTTAAAGAATGCCACTTCAAGAAAAATGATTTTGTCCTTCGAAACAATGAAGCTAGTCGCGCAATACCCCCAGGAAAAATGTCCCCCAATTGGGAGGGACCTTATCAAATTTCAGAAGATTTGGGGAAAGGCGCGTACGCTTTAAAAGATTTGAATGGAAAAAAGATACCGCGCTCGTGGAACGCGGCACAACTTAGAAAATGCTTCATGTAAAAGTTCAAATTTGTAATCAAGGCTTTTAAGCCATCATGAATGATGATTCGCGCTATCTTTCAATATTTGTCGCGCTATCTTTCAATATTTGTTCTATTACCTTTGCATACATGTTTCACACTTCCTTTATTAAATTGGAACAATATGACAACACTATATTGACTTCAAAACAAAATAAAGCGAAGTAAAACATACATGCGCGAGCCTTAGCTCAAACGCGTTAACGAGTCTTAACTCTAAAACGTCAGGGCCTTAGCCCAAACTTACGAGCCTTAGCTCAAACACGTTAATGAGTCTTAACTCTAAAAACGTCAGGGCCTTAGCCCAAAACAAAGAGCCTTAGCTCAAAACACTCACAAACATCCATCTTACATCCCGCGCAGCCTGATCATAAAAATCCTTAAACACAACTAAGGCAAAGTACATGCCATATCATGTTAAGGTCTCAGGTCGAGGCCGCGCGCGGAATCATAGTGGATATCTGAGAAACACAAGCTGACATGTAATGGCTAAACTCATACTTCCATACCGCGCGACAACGACGCGCGAAAAAGAAAATAACGAAAAGTTAGCGCGCATGTCAACATGAGCAAGATACTGCGAGAACCACAAACAAAATAGAACAGAGGGTAAGTGAATAATTTCCATACAACCTTGTTCTTATTTTAACGTGCAAGCATATCTTATATCTATACAACCAAACATGAAGAGATGAATGGAAATGCGCAAGATATGAAAAGGAGAGAACAAGTTTCATTCCATTGGATCGAAATTTACAAGTATGATGAGTTACAAATTACAAGTATAAAAAATAAATATACAAAATTTGATGAAGGGCTTCTCAAGTCTCCACGTCGACGTCAGCCGCTTTATCACCCTCATCATCTCCCGCAGCATCTGGCGCGGTCTGCTCCTCATCCCCGAACTGACCATAGTCAAGTTCTTCCTCCTCATTGGAGTCTTCGATCACAACGGTGTCACGAGCAGATTCTTTCGTCGCGCCACAGCCGCTGGCAGGGGCAACATCCCCCGCGCCACCATCATCGCCACCAGCCCTCTCGCAATCATCAAGCAACTTCTTTAGCGCGCCGAGGTCGGGCTGGTCAGCAAGCGCAGCTATCTGTAAATCATTAGAAAAGTAATGAGTACAAAACACTTAGAAAAGTTAGTAAAGTAAAACTCATTAAGATCAAGGTACCTGCATAAGGATGGGGATGGGAGTATTCATATACTTTTCCCCCACCGCGGCCATGTCCGCGCAGGCCGCATCGCTCTTGTAAGGGTACTCGGATGGGTTCTTCCTCAACATGCCATACTCATACCCATCCGTAAACCCTTCAGCTCGGCCCACCAAACGCGCGGCGGCATTGCAGTCCATCACAAGGGCTTGAAACTCGGCGGAATATTTCATCGCCAAAGCGCAGCGAGCCATGCCCTGTGACACCAGCCATTGGCGATCCTGCGCGAGGCCAGCAACAGACGTCTCGAGGGCAGGAACCTGAGAGTTTAATAACTCAACAGTTTCCTTAGCCTTTTTAGTTCCTCCTTATCAGACGCTGCTGCCGCCAAAATTTTTTCTTTCTCCGCCTGCGCAGCACCAAGTGCTTCCTGGCTAGACGCCGCCGTGGCCAAGGCCTCATCTCTATCGGCCTGCGCGGCCGCCAAATCCCTTTTCAGGCGCGCAACCTCGCTCTCCAGTGATG